>NW_024735442.1:7565659-7588374 GCF_018991925.1 Homarus americanus | reverse complement strand
CGCAATAAATTGTTCATAAGTAGCTGCTAAATTAAATTCGGGGTTCTCCCGTCCTAAGTTGACAGTTTCCGGAGGTGTGGGGGGGGATTAATCTTTTGACCATAGGGTCATCCCTTAGGTCTCTCCTTAAGCTACCGTAATTAGCCTTCCTAAAATCCGGGATCAAGGCCGAATTTTCCTTCTTCCTGCCATCCCATATTATGTTAAAATATATGGCTTTATGATCACTGTTTCCTAGTTCGTCTCCAATCCCAACATCTTTTACTAGATTTTCATTATTACTGAGAACTAAATCGAGGATATTATTTCCTCTAGTGGGCGAGTTTATGAATTGATATAAAAAACTATCTTGTACTACTTCTAGAAAATCTTCAGATTCATTATCGCTAAGTTGATTTTTCCAATCTATGCCTGAAAAGTTGAAATCGCCTAGAATACATACATTGTTTCTATCAGATGCCTTCTTTATTTCCTCCCATAGCAATTTACCATCGTTCCTACTCAAATTAGGTGGTCTATATATAACACCAATGACTACGGATTCACTGCCCTCACCAATCTCTACCCATATACTTTCATTGTCGCTATTTGTTTTAATGTTTGATTTATTGCAGCTTTTTAATGACACCCTGATATACACTGCTACACCGCCACCTCTCCTTCCTACTCTGTCAAATTTAAATAGGTTATATCCTGGAATATGAAATTCTGCTAAAAAATGTTTGCTGTTTGAACTTATCCATGTTTCCGTTATTGCAATTATATCTATGTTCTCTTTACTAACAATGGCCTGAGCTGGTCCATTCTGTTACACAGGCTTCTACTATTAGTATAATAAACACTCAATATATTTCTTCCGTTTCTATCTGTTTTACATTTATTACTTTGATGTTTGTTATTATGACTAACTATATTTTCAGCATTATCTACTTCTGTTTGTGTGGCTAATGAATAGTTGTATGAGTTAAATGTAAATTTTTTTTTTAAAGGGGGGGGGATCGAGGTGGGGTTGTTAGGAAGGTCGGGTATATTAAGTTTTTGTTTTGGGAGGATTGTAGGAGTTGATTAGTGGTTGGATAAGTTGAGTTAATATTTTTTTTTTTTTTTGAGGAATTGTGAGTAAGATTGGGGGATTAAGTTTTTCTTTTGGGAGGATTGTAGGTTTTATTAGTGGTTGGCAGAGTTGGGTTATTATAGCTTTCCTTCTTTTTCCTTTTGGCTTGTAAAGGTCTTCTGCAATTTGCATGGAGGGCTTTTGCAGGTATTGTGCATTCCTGGTCCCATTCTTTGAGGGAGAGGGTTTGTGTAAGGTACTATGCACCCCTCCCGGACCTTATTGGCTAAGGGAGGCGTCCACGTCATCTGTATGTTGCGTACAGCCAGTGATGTCCACCGATCTACTCTCAGATGTGGACGGACGGGTAGCAACTCCAGGAGAGGTCAAAGCTTCCACAACCTGCCAGAATCAGGGAGTTTCACACCTTTCGCGTTCTCCCCTGTGATTGGCTCTTGCGCTACGCGCGCCTCGATTCCTGATCCGGCAGGTGACAGCCGGTCTCCTCGCCAAAATCTGTAGATCAGATAAGCTCACAGTTGCCAAAATTCGAATCAGTGCCTCCCTCCACCTCGACCACAGAGTGAGAGGGGCCACCTGGTCGCACGAGGCAAGCGAGGTCATCCGACACCTGCAAGCAGAAACACTCGTCAAGAACAACCAAGACACACGGCCCTGAGCTGGTCCATTTTGTTACACAGGCTTCTACTATTAGTATAATAAACACTCAATATATTTCTTCCGTTTCTATCTGTTTTACATTTATTATAAGTAAATCACTGTGGGTGCGCTTGATCCAGGTATATGCTGATAACCACAAGGAAAGAAGAAAACACGAAGTTCCAAGCGCTTTCGTGTAATTTACATCTTCAGGGGTGAGTACAGACTAAGAACATAAGAACATAAGAAAATAAGGAGTCTGCAATAGGCCGGTTGGCCTGTGCATGGCAGCTCCTGTCGAGAGTTACTACCACTCTATATCATCCATGAATTTATCTAGCCTCCTTTTGAAACTTTCCAGAGTTCCTCACTTACTACAAAGTTGCTAAGCTTGTTCCACTCTTCCACCACCCTATTTGTGAACCATTTTCTTCCTATCTCCCTCCTAAACCTAAACTTATCCAACTTGAACCGTTGTTCTAGTCCTATCCTGCTCGGATATTATAAGAACTTTTTATCTATATCCCCTTTATTGATTCCTTTCACCCACTTAAATACTTCTATCATATCTCCCCGCACGCTTCGTCTTTCTAGGGAATGCAAGTTAAGCTTTAACCTATCCTGATATGGAAGGTTTCTAAGTGCCGGAATCATTTTTGTCATACTTCGATGCACCGACTCTAGTGAATTTATATCCATTCTATAATACGGGCACCAGAGGATAAATAAACTAAAGAAGACAAAATCCCCAGGGCCGGATGAAATTTTCCCTCGAGTCTTGAAAGAGTGTAGGGAACAGATTAGCGGACCGCTCGTAAATTTATTTACAAAATCATTAGACACCGGAGTTGTGCCAGACTTGTGGAAACAGGCAAATGTAGTACCCATATTCAAAAAGGGAGACAGAGCATCAGCGTCAAATTACAGGCAGATCACTTTGACGTCAGTAGTGGGGAAATTTCTTGAATCAATTATAGCAGATAGCATCCGATCGCATTTAGAGAAAAGCAAATTAATCTACGACTCTGAAGCATGGGTTTACAAAGGGAAAATCTTGTCTAACAAGTCTGCGGACGTTTTTTAGGAAAGTCTTCGAGGTAGTAGATAATGACGAAAATTACGATGTTATTGACTTAGACTTTAGCAAAGCATTTGACAGAGTAACGCATCAGAGGCTTCTCAGAAAAATTAAGGCTCATGGTATCGAAGGGAAAGTTTTAAATTGGATAAAATCATGGCTCACCGGTAGAACGCAGAGGGTCAGCGTAGATGGTGTTAAATCTGAGTGGGGCCATGTAACCAGTGGGGTTCCCCAGGGGTCAGTACTAGGCCCACTCTTGTTCATAATCTACATAAACGATCTAGATACTGGGATCAGCAGTGACATAAACAAGTTTGCGGATGACACCAAAATAGGGCGGCAAATTAATTCAGGGCAGGATGCAAATGCATTACAGGAGGATCTAAATAAACTGCAGGGATGGTCTGAAAAATGGCAAATGAAATTCAACACCAGCAAGTGCAGCGTACTTAATATTGGAAGATCAAATACCGTCAATGTACTGAAACCTTAACAACATCAACCTGGGAAGTGAAGCTTGTGAAAAAGAGACCCACAAAATTCTTGTAAGCTGGACTACTGCCTAGAAGAACAATTAATTCATCATTCGAAATAAGGCAAACAAGTATTGGGTTTTATATCTACCAAGTGTAAGTAATAAGAGGCAGAGGTCTTATTGCAGCTATATCTTGCGCTAGTCAGGCCGCACCTCGATTATGCGGTTCAGTTCTGGTGCCCTTATTATAGAATGGATATAAATTCACTAGAGTCGGTGCAGCGAAGAATGACAAAAATGATTCCGGGACTTAGAAACCCTCCATATCAGGATAGGTTAAAGAAACTTAACTTGCATTCCCTAGAAAGACGAAGAGTGCGGGGAGATATGATAGAAGTATTTAAGTGGGTGAAAGGAATCAATAAAGGGGATATAGATAAAGTTCTTATAATATCAGAGCAGGATAGGACTCGGAGCAACGGATTCAAGTTGGATAAGTTTAGGTTTAGGAGGATAGGAAGAAACTGGTTCACAAATAGGGTGGTGGACGAGTGGAACAAGCTTAGCAACTTTGTAGTAAGTGCTGGAACGCTGGAAAGTTTCAAAAGAGGCTGGATAGATTCATGGATGATAGAGTGGTAGTTACTCTCGACAGAGCTGCCATGCACAGGCCAACCGGCCTATTGCAGACTCTTACTTTCCTTGTTATGTTATGTTCTTATTTCTTAGTAATGTTAAGGCATTTGTCTATGAAAGATCTAGGGTATTTAAGGTTCAAGCCAATATTATAGATATATTTATATTCTTCATCAATGAATTCCGGGCTGCAATTCTCAAAACAAGTAAAAACATTGATGAAAATACTGACTGTTTAACTCTATTATGGTGGGCAGAATAATAATGAATGTATGAACACACATTAGTAGGTTTCCTATAAATACTGAACTTAAAGGTGTTACCTATTCTGTGGATCAGACAGTCTAGGAATAGCAATTTACAGTCACCTTTTATGTGATGCTGCAACATATTCTAAGCTCATAAATAATCCTCTCAACACAGTTAACACCCAGTTCAACAAAAAACTTAAGTCTCTATTGAGAGGCAAAGCTACTCTCATTAAACATCTTACTTCAACGTCCTCCACTGCCATACATGTACGGTTTAATCAAGACCCACAAGCCTAATAACCCAGCAAGACCCATCATTAGCTCAGTTGGGTCAATCTCTTATAAATTATCTAAATGGTTAGTTTCTTTACTAAATCCCCTAGTTGGCAACATTTCTAACTCTAATATTAAGAATAATATGGATCTGGTTGATAAACTCAATAACTTACACATTAATTATGATTTTAAACTGGTCAGTTTTGATGTAACATCACTCTTTACAAAGGTCCCAGTTGATGATTTACTGGAGTTCCTCATAGATTCCCTGGATAATATTTCATTGCCCGTCTCGAAAGACGACTTCATCGAACTCATCAAACTATGTATTAAGGATTGTAAATTTGAATTCAATGGAGAATATTATGCTCAAAAATTTGGTATGGCAATGGGTAATCCACTCTCACCTGTATTAAGCAACCTATATATGGAATTCTTTGAAAAGAAACTATTAAGTAATATTTTACCACCTTCAGCAGTCTGGTTTAGATATGTAGATGATGTATTATGTCTCTGGCCATGTAATGAGGACCTAAAAGCTTTCCTGCCACAACTTAACAACTTAGCCCCCTCGATCAAATTCACTGTGGAATTAGAGCAAGACTGTAAATTGCCATTCCTAGACTGTCTGATACACAGAATAGGTAACACCTTTAAGTTCAGTATTTATAGGAAACCTACTAATGTGTGTTCATACATTCATTATTATTCTGCCCACCATAATAGAGTCAAACAGTCAGTATTTTCAACAATGTTTTTACGTGCTTTGAGAATTTGCAGCCCGGAATTCATTGATGAGGAATATAAATATATCTATAATATTGGCTTGAACCTTAAATACCCTAGATCTTTCATAGACAAATGCCTGAACATTACTAAGAAATCTTTTTATAGAACCGATCCCAAGCCCACCCATGACCATAAGAATCTCTTAGTATTACCATTTCACAAAAATTTCTCTCAAATTCCTTTACAACTAAAAACCTGGAACGTCAATGTGGCATTTAAAAACTCATGCACTGTTAAACAAATGTTAATCAAGAACTCCCCCAACAATACAGGTGGCTGCATTTATAAGGTTCCTTGCAAGGAATGTAATATGTTTTACTTAGGCCAGACAGGTAAAGATCTTGTAACTAGACTTAAACAACATAAATATAGTGTTAGGACAGGCCAGGAATCCAATGCTCTGTTTGTTCATTTGAGGGATAATAAGCATTGCATTGACTGGGATAATGCCTCCTCAATATTACCTTGTAATTCAATTGACAGTAGGAACATTATAGAATCCAGTCTCATTAAACATACCGAATCCGTCAACATGAATTTGAGTAATGGTATGTACAAACTGGATAATTTCGTAATTAAGAAGATTTGTAACCAGGTGAGAAGGTTGGGTCATCTTACCCTCTGACCTGACTACCGACTGCTGCGGTGCTTTTTGAAGATTAGTAGGGTCACTACCTAATGACCTGACCATTGTGGACTTGATCTCACCCTCCTACTGTATATATATGCCTTGTTATGTATTTCTCCTTAGTCTGTACTCACCCCTGAAGATGTGAATTACACGAAAGCGCTTGGGAACTTCGTGTTTTCTTTTTCCTTGTGGTTATCAGTATATATATATATATATATATATATATATATATATATATATATATATATATATATATATATATATATATATATAAAATCAACACCTCAACCCACCAGGATTCGAACCCACGGCCCACGAGCCCATGACTGTGACTGGGGAATGCTAACCGCTGGACCACCAGGATACTAAAAGGAGCCCTTGACTCTGTTATATTTCACACAAAGCCTGTTCAACGAGCTTTTTGTGATATATAAGAGAGTATATTGTACCTTCTCTGCTCAGGGAAGTGTCTTAATGCACTTGTATAGGAGAACACTTTAGTTAGGTGTTCACTGGGTAACAGATGGTATGATAGTCTCTCTCTCCCACTGGGGAGAGAGAGTTGTCAGGCAGGTCTTAAAGGAAATGCGTCAGATTGTTTGTTGCTGAGCTGCGCTGACCAAGGTTGACCTCGCCTGCTCCCCAGAGGAAATGTCAACTCACCAATTGATTCATTGTCATGGATGAATGACTTGGTGAATATATGCGTATTATACATTTGGGTAATTATTTATATAATACAAATGGTGCTGTTACAACGCTCGGCCACCTATAACCGATGTCCTCACAGATTAAAACCTACTGTAGGTGTACCTAACCTTGTTAGAAAAAGGTGTGCTTAGCTAAACTTTTTCGTCATTTATATGTTTTGCAATTCCTTCCAAAAAGTTGTCGTAGAAACTATTTTGTACCTAGAAGAAATCTTCCTGCAACAAATTATCATAACAATCAAGGAACTGATAAATATGATGGTAGGTATAATAAAACCAGGTAGGATTATACCGGAAGATAAATATAAAGGAAGACAATCCTGTAAGTCAGGAATCTGTGTCTCATTAATATAAGATAGGAGGTTAAGCTTATCAGAAACAATATGGAGATTGCTGAAACTTATATTTCTGGGAAATGGTATGGCAATCAGCTTAGAAGTAATATTTGTGACAAATGCAAGATGATAGCGAGTAGGGAAGGTTGTGATTGCATTACTGCTAATTTCTCAATAGTCTGGTGCAATATGATAACCTTCTACCATTAAATGTTTGCCTACATTCTGACATATAAGTATCACAATGGTTTGATTCAGGAAAAAAAATATTGCACATTATCGACATGTACGTGAAACACTAACCTATGTGGTATTGGAGTGTATACACATTGTTGTACAGCTGTCGAGGCATTAGTTTGTAACAGACAATTCGCATGCAGCCTCAGCGGCCCGTGTGAATGCCAAAGCATACGCCGGACAAACACGCAAATGCAAATAAGTTGATTTTCAATGATTTTGGACTTTATGCTTAGCCACAGCAACTAATGAAAAATTCTCTGATACTACTATTAGTTCAGTTTGTTTGTTCAGAATTAATATTCCCTCATTCGCTTTTAGTGGAAATGGTTCCAAATGCCACGCATTAAATTTTTTATTTTATTTTAGTGGAATGTGTATTAGTATTTCCCTGTGTGTTAATGTTGTTTCTAATAAGGGATAATAATATTCCACTTCATGCTCCTGAGAGATAGGAGTTAGATGATAATTAGTTTCAGATATATGCAACGCGGCAATTAGTGGATGAACCGGCAACAACTGTGTGTCAACACATCCTAATCCTGCATTTACAAGATCAGCAATGAGCCTATTACTGGTTTCTATGAAAGATTGTACAGAGGCCTCAGCAGCATGCATGTATTCAGATAAGCAGAGTTGCCATTCCAGTGTTGATTCTCATCGAATGAATCCCTCTACAGTTTGTGTTAGTTGATTAGTTTGTTCAACAATAGCATTCATATAGGACAGTGCAATGGCCCTATTTTGTTTCCTAATCGCATCTGAAACTCCACTCATTTGATTTCCTAGTTTAGCTACATTTTCGGCGGTTGCCATACCAAAGAATGTGTTACCTATTAATCCTACAAAATTAAAAAGACCACGTTTTTGACGCCGCTGGGAATGTAAAACTTTCCCGATGTCTTCAGGATATACAGGGAGCTTTCCCTCGAAATGCCTTACTCATTTGAGAAGTCTATTCATACGGTTGTGTTGAAGAGAGATGGTCTGACGGATTGTTGTCGAGACTGTAGATTGTTGTTCGAGATCTTGCAAGGTTTTCATAGCTGTTTCAATGTGGACAGCTATCGACCTCAGATGCACTGGCATGTGCATTAAGTCATGGAGCTCGTATTTGATAGTTACAACGTCTTGTACTACCAGTACGACGTCTGGGGGGAGGCGGCTGTTGTTACCGCGCTCCAGACCAACAGTAGTATGTAGTGATTAACGATTTGTGGTTGCTGATCGTAGTTTTTGATGATATGTATTGTCTTCTGTCATATTTTGTTGAGCAACTGTTGTAGTTGAATTAGGATGTACTTGACTGACATTCGGAGTCCCTACTAAGTCTCTGCTGACTTTTTTTTCAGCCTGTCTACATGTACTATATCTGTAACATTTAACGTTGGCTCAACTACTTGGAATTTGTTTCCCTGTTCTTTGGCTCTAATCACGTACGGACTTATGATTTTTAGGAGAGAGTTTTGATATGCGTTCCGGCGCTTTTATCATTACTTTGTCTCCTATTTCTAATTTTATAGGCTTGGCTTTTTTTTATGTTGCTTGCAGATCATTTCAGCACATCTGGCTGCTAAGTGTTTTCTTACTTTTCCATGGATGCTCGTGAAAACATTGATTTGTTTCTTGGCATAGTCATCCATGTTGTACACAGGTTGTGGACTTCCTGTTAGTAGATCATATGGCAAGCATTTATCGGCACAGTAAATTATGTAGTATGGCGATTTGCCTGTAATGCTATTTATAGATCCATTGATGGATGATGCAACCTGTGGAAGTCAGTCCTCCCACGAACTATGCATTGGATTCACCATATGTCGGAGAATCTCAAGAATTTCTCTATTCGCACGCTCGACCAACCCATTTGAAGATGGATGGCAGGCGGTTGTGATTAGATGAGTGACTAATGCATGAGCCATTGATTCGGCGGACTTGTTCGGCAATGATGCGAGTACCACAAATCTGGAAAAATGGTCAACGCAGACAAGTACGTAACTAGAGCCTTGATCGCTTTTTGGTAGTTGCAATAAATCGATCGCAACTGTATCCCTTGGACGTTCCGGCGTCGGGTATTCTAAGATTGGAGCGGGATCCATCGTTGTTCCCTTGTGTTTTGCACAAGATAAACATTTAGCAATTTGATGCTCGATGTCAATCCTCATAGATTTCCAATAATATTTTTGTCTAATTTTTGTTAAACATCTATTTCGCCCTGGATGCCCAGCTTGGGGTGCATCGTGGAAGAGGGTGAGAATGTTTTCCTTTAATGATGTAGGAATAAAAATTTTAGAGATTGACTCGTTGTGTTTTCACTGAGCGATATAGTATGTCATGCCGCAGCTCAAACTGTGAGAGTGGTAGAGGTAATTTGTGTAAATTTACCTCATCTCCCGATTCTAAGGCATATATATAACCTTGGACCATAATGGATCCTGTAACTGTTCCGCCCTTAATTGTGACAGGGTGAACGTAGGTTGTGGCGTGACAGGAGCTATGTGTCTAGATAGCGAATCAACTACCACGTTCGCACGGCCCGGCAAATGCTTGAAGTCGGGTGCTAACTCCTGTACGATCAGATACCAGCGCGCTAAACGCCCTGATAAATTCTTCCCATTAAATAGTTCTGTCACGGCTATATGATCTGTGTGGACTGTGATCGGATATCCCAAAATGAGATCCCGAAAGTGCTTGAGAGCCCACAATACAGCTAATGCTTCTCAATGAGTAGCTGAATATCGTGTTTCTGCATCGTTGAAGGTGCGACTGGCGTATGCTACTACCCGCCATTTTCCTCGATAATCAGTTTGCATGAGCACCGCCCCTAAACCTAGGCTCGAGGCATCAGTACACATGGTAAATGGTTTTGTGTAGTCCGGAAAGGCTAACACTGGAGCTTTCGTTAAGGCGTTCTTGACGGCATTAAAACTGTCCTCTTGTTCCTTATTCCATGTTAACTCCACGTCCTTTTTGAGGAGTTTTGTGAGTGGTGATGCTAACTTGGCATAACCTTCAATGAAAGAACGGTAGTATCCTGATAATCCTAGGAAACTACGAAGTTGATCTACGGTCTTGGGACAAGGGAATTGTTTCACCGCCCTTACCTTGCAATCTAATGTGTGTATACCATTGCCATATAGTACGTGTCCAAGATATTGGATTCTGGATTTGAGAAATTAACATTTGGAAAGTTTCACTTTTCAATCCAGCTAGATGTAGCTTTGGGAAAACTTCTCGTAGCTTCTTTAGATGCGTTTGTAAATCTTTGCTTATTATGATAAGATCATCTAGATAGGCATAGACTGTATTACCTATCATTCCAGCAAACAAGGTGTTTATCATTCTTTGGGATGTTAGCGGCGCATTTCTTAGGGCAAATGTCATTTTTTAGAATTCGAAATGTCCCATTGGTGTACTGAATGCAGTTATTTCGTGGGAATCCTCATGTAAGGGAATTTGCCAGTAACCGCTAAGTAAATCTAAGTTGCTGAAGACTGAGTTGTCTCTTCTTAGTGACTGTAGTAAGTCAGTTAGGACAGGCATTAGGAACCTGTCTGGTACAGTTGCCTGGTTGACTCATCGAAAATCTATGACCTTTTCGTCCAACATGTCTTGTACTATTTGCTAGACTACCACTCGTCTGCTGTGGGGTAGCCTATATGCTGGGATGTAGATTGGGTTAGCTTCCGGTTTGAGTGGCATATGATGATTTGTTAACGTTGTTTTACCTTGGGGTTTTCCAGGTAATGCTATGATTTCCTTGAACTCGGCGAGCAATTCTAAAAGATCACTTTTTCCTCGTGGATGATCGACTACTTTCACGTGTGGCACTTTTTACGATACATTATTTACAATTTGTGATTTTTCGTCCGATTTACCCTGTGTTGCACTACCTATTGGTAATTCTAATGGCTCTTCGACAACCTCTTTGTCATAAACATGGAAATTACCTAAACAATACCCCTTTCTTAAGGTTATGGGTCCCCCAGTTCTATTGAGAACGAGGACATCTGTGAAACTACCTATTCTAACAGTGCTTAAGGTAGGCTCAAGTGACAAAACCTTTCACTCGTGAGCTTTCACTCAGACACACAACATCTGTTCCTTCACTCACATTTGGCAAATGAACTGTGACTCTAGTTAGTTCCTAGCTATGTAACCGTTGTACACCAGTTGCAAGGGCGGAAACGATCTTCCTGCTCGTTACCGCTGCTAACTCTCTCGTTTGCTGGTGAGGACAACACTTAGGGAGGTTGGGCAGAGGTGAGAACGGCAGCTGCTACCCGGGTCACCGGCAGATTCATCCCAGCCGCCATACAGTCACTATCTAGCTACCCAGCTGTTCGTCAAATTCTGGCTGTGATCTCATCATAGGTCCTGGACTCGTGGGCTGTGTCCCCAGACCTTTACTTATAGACTGTCAATTCTCTGGTCATCTACCACTACCACGACCGTCAGTTCATCTCAATCCGTCTGTGCCCCGGTGTTCTGCCATTTCAAGACGACGCTCGAGTGTGGAGTTGAATGGACGCTTCCCTACCCTGAGTGTGGATCACCGTGTTCCAGAACCTTCCCCCAGGGCCACTGCCGTAGGAAATATCTGTTCATTGTTTGATTCTATGGTTGTTTGATTCCATTAATTGCTGACTCCCCTATATTGTTCGATTCTATCAATCGTTGACTCCCATTAATTGTTTGATTCCATTAATTGCTAACTCCCATTAATTGTATGATTCCTTTAATTGTTTGCTTCCCTTAATTGTTTGCTTCCCTTAATTGTTTAACTCCATTAACTATTGACTGCATTAATTGTTTGACTCCCGTAATTATTTGATGTTTGTTGAGTGGTGTCAGAGTTTTGTGTTATATTTTTTTATAGTAAAGAGATGTCAATCTCAAACGGTTGTTTGTTATTCCTCAGAAAACCATGGTCCTTGACTTTCCTTAATTAAGAACTTGATTAGTCTGGTAAGGGATTTCTATCCCTAAGTCCCAGGCCTTTATACTAGGTGAGTTACCTTTGGCTATTTGCGTGGTAAGTCCTTTGTTTTTCTCTTTGTTCTTGGCCTTTCGGATCATTATGTCTACTTTTGAGGTGTTGAAAGGTCAAGCGGTGGCCCTGGGTCTGACAGGTAATGAGATTGGTCAGTATGTGGTCACCCAACAGAATGCCGAGAGAGAGGAACGTCCGAGAGAGAGAGAGAGGCACGTCAGAAAGAGAGAGGCACTTCAGAAAGAGAGAGATATGGAGGCACTTCAGAAAGAGAGAGATGAAGGCACATCAGAGAGAGAGAGAGAGAGAGAGAGAGAGAGAGACGTCAGAAAGAGAGGGAGATGGAGGAAAGCAGCAGAAATAGTGAAAGAGATTTCGAATTAGTTAAGTTGCAGATAGAAAAGGACCTGGAACTAGCTAGGATTAATGCTTCAAGTAGACCAGAATCCTCTGGCCATATACAAGACAATGTGGCAAAACCCAGCTTGCCTGTGTACCGTGAAGGAGAAGATATCGCCTCCTACCTTCTTACAGTAGGTTTGAACGGGTAGCCGAGCTGCTTGGTGTAGACCCAGATAGCTATGCTGTAAGGTTGGGTAGCTTACTGAGTGGTAAACCGGTAGAAATTTACGTCCCTGTCTGCCGACAACACCAGAGATTACTTCTTGTTGAAGCAAGCTCTTTTGCGAGGATTTAACAAGAGTTCTGACGGTTATCGTGTTGAATTCCGCAGAACGAAGATTAGAGCGGGAGAAACGTACCAGCAGTTTTCGATTCACCTGGGTCGCTTGTTTCAACAATGGCTGGAGACATCAGGGGTTGAAGAAACCTTTGAGTCTCTCTCTAACTTCATGATATTAGATCAGTTTCTGTCTTCTCTACCTCCAGACTTGAGAATTTTCATCAAAGAACACCAGCCAGCGACGCTTGAAGAAGCTGTGCATCTTGCCGACAACTGGGCGTCTGCTCGCAACGCCTACCCCAAGTCTTCCCTCCTGTAATGAAGATTGTGAAGCCTCCGTCCTCCGAGGAACCATCCCCAGGAGTACACAGGAGTAATTCACCAGCCGTACGGTGTCACAGTTGCGGAGAAGAAGGGCACATTCGTTCTCGCTGTCCCAGGAATCCCCTCGCCTTCAAGACTGCTGACACTCATCAGCCCAGCAATAAGGTCGGATTCTGCTTGGAAGACAGGAACTGCCCCCGTTATTGTGTCAGTGGAACAATAAATGGGTCTAGGGCATCTTTCATCAGAGACACTGATTGCTCGTGCATTATTGTCTCTGAAGAAGCCCTGCCTGACGCTGACATTTCCAGCTGCCCGAAGGTTAGTGTCGCCGATTATTTAAATCGGGTTGACCAGTTCCCTGTTGTTAGGTGCTACCTGCGTTGCCCCTATTTCACTGGTTGGTCTAATGTGGTAAGAGCTCCCATTAAATTTGCTGGTGTCCTCATTGGTAATGTTCCCGGTGTTCGTGACCCTAACGATCCGGAACCGTTAAAACTCTCCTCGCCACCAGCACCAGTCTCCTCGCCACCAGCACCAGTCCCCACGCCACCAGCACCAGTCCCCACGCCACCTGCTGACGACGACGAGCCACCTGCCGACGTCGCCTCGCCACCCTCACACGCCGCCACGCCTGCAACCAAGATCCAAGCTGTAGAGACACGGACGGCGAAGGTGAAACGACCGCATCCCCTGATTTTGCCGAATTTGTTGCCACTGACTGTAACTCCCAAGGAGTTCGCCAAGCTTCAAGACTCGTGTGCCACTCTGAAGCGGGTAAGGGAGAAGGTGACTTCCGGGGAGGAGGATCAGGTGAGAGATGGGTCGGTTTATAAGTTTGTTTCTATTAATGGGGTGTTACACAGGTCTTGTGTTTCATCCAAGCGACCAGCCAAAGTAGGTCGGTTTTTACTTGTTGTCCCTGCTGTTTGTCGTAGTAACATTCTCTCTGTAGCTCACAAGAGCCTTCTAGCAAGTCATTGTTCGCGTAGGAAAACTTATAGGAAGGTTGCTGATCAGTTTTACTGGCCAGGTAAAGGGAGCGGATATTAGAGCTTTTTGTAGGAGTTGTGATCAGTGCCCACGTATGTCTGCCAAGGGTAGAGTCCGTCTTGTTCCACTTGAACCCTTACCCGTCATTGCAGAACCATCTTCTCGGGTAGCCATAGATTTTGCTGGACCGTTCACACTCCCTTCCTCTAAGAAGCCTAAATTACATCAAGCTAATTTATTAAGGCAATATAATTGCAGGACCCACATTGCCCGTGCTCTTGACGACGTTCCCAAGCTGGAGTTAGTCGAGGCACTACCCTGCAGGAGTTCCTGTGAGGTTCGGGCGCCAGACTCCGATGATCTCGGTTGCCAGTTGCTGGTAACACCTGACGAGATGGAAGAATCCTCTACGACTTGAAATAAGCCCAAACTTAGTCCTGGACTGAAGAGGACCCCACGTGCAGTTCCTTGATACGGCCTTATGATCTGGACATCAAGTTACCACCTATTCTTTTATGTGACCCTTCTTTATTGTGCAATGTGTATTTAAGCATTTGTTGTAAGATGATTATGCTTTGTGTACTAATCTTAAGTTTTAATCTCTCTTACAGTAGATTTTTGTTGGGGGAGCTGTGTAAGGGCGGAAACGATCTTCCTGCTCGTTACCGCTGCTAACTCTCTCGTTTGCTGGTGCGGACAACACTTAGGGTGGTTGGGCAGAGGTGAGAACAGCAGCTGCTACCCTGGTCACCGGCAGATTCAACCCAGCCGCTATACAGTCACTATCTAGCTACCCCGCTGTTCGTCAAATTCTGGCTGTGCTCTCATCATAGGTCATGGACTCGTGGGCTGTGTCCCCAGACCTTCACTTATAGACTGTCAATTCTCTGGTCATCTACCACTACCACATACCACGACCGTCAGTTCATCTCAATCCGTCTGTGCCCCGGTGTTCTCCTGCCATTTCAAGACGTCGCTCGAGTGTGGAGTTGAATGGACGCTTCCCTGCCCTGAGTGTGGATCACCATGTTCCAGAACCTTCCCCTAGGGCCACTGCCATAGGAAATATCTGTTCATTGTTTGATTCTACTGTATGGTTGTTTGATGCCATTAATTGCTGACTCCTCTTTATTGTTCGATTATATCAATCGTTGACTCCCATTAAGTGTTTGATTCCATTAATTGCTGACACCCATTAATTGTCTGATTCCTTTAATTGTTTGCTTCCCTTAATTGTTTAACTCCATTAACTATTGACTGCATTAATTGTTTGACTCCCGTAATTATTTGATGTTTGTTGAGTGGTGTCAGAGTTTTGTGTTAAATTTTTTATAGTAAAGAGATGTCAATCTCAAACGGTTGTTTGCTATTCCTCAGAAAACCATGCCCCTTGACTTTCCTTTATTAAGAACCTGATTAGTCTGGTAAGGGATTTCTATCCCTAATTCAATTCAATTTCAATTTCAATTGTTTATTCCTTGATAGAGGAAGCGGGATCCTAGTGCTGTCACTAGGTACCCCTGTACAATGACACCAGAAGCATCTGGCAAGTGTGAAAAGTATATACAGTATAAATATTATAAAGGGGCTTACTAAAGCCTAAGGAAGGAAGGATATTCCTTTAACACATAATCAATATTATTTACAAAATATCTGGCCAGTATTGGGAGGATCATCGTGTCTCCGTCAGGGGGTCGTGGAGTGGTGGCCCAGCAGGCGTCACGGAAGCG
The DNA here is from genome assembly GCF_018991925.1 of Homarus americanus. Taxonomy (NCBI): domain Eukaryota; kingdom Metazoa; phylum Arthropoda; class Malacostraca; order Decapoda; family Nephropidae; genus Homarus; species Homarus americanus. The sequence continues at coordinate 7,572,520 of NW_024735442.1, read as the reverse complement.
TTGTGTGTGGGGACATCTTAGGAGGTAGTGAGTAAGGGTGCTGCTGTCGGGTCTTCTGCATAATGCACAAGAGCGTTGCTCAGGGGATGCGGGGATACCAATCTCCCAAGCAAAGTCATACCCAATGATGGTACGGGCAGCATACACGTCCCCCTTCCGCGATCCTTTCCCGTAGACGTACGAGAGGTCAGAAAGTTTACGGAGGACATCGTACCAGGGGGATGGCTGCTTCCCGAGCTTCTCTCTGTTTGCGGCGGATTTGGGTCCTAATCTGTAAGAGTGTTCGAGGAACAAAGTAGTCAGGTGTGGCCTTGTTGCAGCCAGTCTTGGCAAGGTCATCTGCTGCCTCATTTCCCAAGATACCGACATGACTAGGTATCCATAGGAATGTCACAGGACGGCCTGCATCCTGAAGTGTGGATGTTAACCCTCGTATTCGGAGGATGAGGTCCTTATTTTCCCCTCATCCAAATGCGATCCCGTCGAGAGCAGACCTGGAATCGCAGCAGACAAGCAAGGGGCAGAAACCATCTGCTTCTTCCTCAGCAAGAAGGGCAGCAAGGAGGGCTATTAGTTCAGCCTGAGTGGAGGATGCCCCGTCAGAAACTCTGAGAGACAGTTTGATAGGCTCAGGGGCATAAGGACGGGAGATGTAGACACCAGCCCCGGCCCTACCTGTAGCGGGGTCAACAGAACCATCAGTGTAGAGGACGACCCTACCTGGGGACCAGTGGGCGATCCTGGAGAGGTGGTATTTGCAGAGAATAACAGGGTTCACCTGGGATTTCGGGAGCGGTCCACCGAGTGCAATCACTTCAGGTTGAAAATCCAGCCAGGGAGAAGGAGACGAACCAACATCAGGGGTGACAACAATATCAGGCAGGAGGTCGTGTTCCTGAAGGGCTCGGATGAGTGACCCTCGCCACTGTCTTCTAGATGGAGGTCGGTCTCGGACAGCAGGAGTCAAGTTGGCTTGGACATAGTTGCCCCGAGGATCCAGTAGAATGGAAACGGCAGTTTTTTGGTAAAACTCCTGGACACGATCCTGTAAGGGGGAAAGACCAAGTTCGTTATATAGAGAAGTAGAGCGTGTCCACTGAGGAGCCCCAAGGATGATACGAGCAGCTTTCCTCTGGATAACTTCGAGACGGTTGACAGCAGTCCGACTAATGTTGACGAGGGCAGGGGCGGCGTAGTCGACACAGGATTGGACAAAGGACTTGTACATGGTGAGAAGCACAGGGATGGTGGCACCAAGGGAACCCCTGCACATGGTAGAGAGGGGAGCGATACGCCGAAAGCATATGTCTCGAAGATATCGGACTTCAGGGATCTGACAACGTGTGCGAGTTACATACACACCCAGGTATTTTGTCTCATTAACCCAGCCCAAGGGCGTTCCTGATAAGAAAAGGGGTGGAGGTACAACACGACCGTGCCACATGGCTTTTGTTTTCGCAGTTGAAAGAAGGAAACCAAGTGAATCACACTCTCTGGAGACCAGATCAAGGGCTTCCTGCAAGCTGAGGTAGTCAAGGGCTTGGAGGAGGACATCGTCGGCATATCCTGAGTGGACAACTTCTGTCGGCCACGGGAGTGATGCAATGGAGTGCATGAGAGTGTTAAACAAGGTGGGACTCAGGACTCCACCTTGACGGGTGCCGAGGTTCATTTCTTGAACAGGAGACATAGAGCCTTCAACGCGAACCCGGGCCTGACGTCCAGTGAGGTAAGAGGCGGTCCATTGTAGAAGTCTCCCTTTAACCCCTAACCGCGCAAGTTCAGCTAAAATGAGGGCAGGCTGAGCCGTATCAAAGGCTCCCTTGATATCAAGGAAGACGGAGACGCGGGCAGTCTGATTGCAATAAAAGGAAGCAATGGAGTGTGCTGTGCTGCGATGTTGAATGAAACCATTGAGGGAGTTGTGGAAGCCGCCTATGGTGTGAAGAAGGCGACGATGGAGTATCCTCTCCATCATCTTGCAAACACAGGAGGTAAGACTAATGGGTCGATATTTCCCAGGATCTCCCGGCTTAGGGATGGGGATAATAGTGGCATTTTTCCAGTTGGACGGGAGAACCCCATGTTCATAAGACATATTGTAGAGAGCAAGCAAGGGGCCGTTAGGAATATTAGTACAGGCGTTGAGGACGGAGTTGGTTATCTGATCATCCCCGGGAGAGGTGTCTTTTCTAGAGCGACGAGCACTGTCAAGCTCGAACTGGGTGATTTGATGATCAGTGGGGGCAGGGGAGGTAAGAGCAGCACGAACAACAGGCTCAGACGCATCGATGCGAGCCTGCACTGCCTCCTGCATTGGATCTGGAAGTGACTCAGGGGAGGAAGCTCGTGCCCAGTCCTCCATTAAAGAGCAGGCAAGGGAGGCGGGGTCAGGGTTGGGAGGAGGCCTCCGTCGAGTACCCCGTATAGCATTAATCCGATTCCATACATAAGAGGGTGACGACTGGAACGGTAGAGACCCCGTGAAGGATAGCCAGTCCGCCTCAAGTATCCGACGGCGCTCCTGAGTTGCAAAGGAGCACCAATTTTTGAAGTCTTCCCAGTCCTCTGGTGACCAAGTCCTCCGTATGGCAGAGTGGAGATACGGGTTACCTGCCGGAGATGTCTCATGGCAGGGATACAATACCAGTAGTTGGTGGCACTTCTTGGGTGACGGGGAGGGCGTGGAGGGGTAGCGCGATTGACAGAGTCATACACGGCATCAACAAAATCAGCGCTGTAAGAGTCAAGGGACTGGGGGACAACATAGGAATCCGCCCAGGTAGAAAGGTAATGGGTAAAGGAAGGAACAGCATCTTGTGTGAGACGAAGGCGAGGGGATCGATAAGGAGTTGATGTCGGGGCAGAGAAGGAGAGCCTGAGATGGGTAGTAACGGCAAGATGGTCACTATACAGAGCAGGCTCGGTGCAGACGGTAGGATGAAAGGAGGTATGACCGTTCAATAGTAAGCCAACATCAAGGAAACTATGGGGGAGGCGAGTAGGATCGTCAGGGCAAAGAAAGCGAACATCATCATCCCCATTAAGAAACTGTGAGAGATGTGATCCGTTAAGGGTACATGGAGTAGGATGATCCGGAGTAAGAGTGGGATGGCGGGCATTAAAGTCGCCAAGAACAATAGTGGGAACCCCATCATGGAGGTCGTGAAGAACCTGGGGGTCCAGAGAATCACTCTTGAAATGAACATTGACTACACGAAGGGTCCGGTCACCAAGAGTAAGGGAGACAGAAAGTAATTCAGACGGGGATCCATGTGAGTCAGGTGAAGGGAGACGAACAGATGGAATGGTGTTACGCACAAGGGTGAGGAGGCCACGAGTCTGCCCACGGTACCGAGGCAGGGTGTGAACAGTATAGCCAGAGAGGTGGAGTGGAGTAACATCGTCTGTGATGGTTTCCTGAAGTAGAGCAACATCTTGATGGGAGAGCACAAACTGGGCGAGGTCTGTCCGGCGAGGTCTAAGTCCCTGGATGTTCCATTGTAAGAAGAGGAGAGAACGGCCTCCGGTGTGAGTTGAGTCGGAGGGGCTAGACAGGGCTCCAGAGGAGGTACCAAATTCTGTTGAGAAAAATGGAGAGGGAGGAGTGGGAGAGCGAGGGATGGATCCTCCATCTCGGGAGATGGAAGGAGGCGGGTCATCAGGGCTTGCAAAGTGCGCCCCTGTTGGGTCAGGGTGTCCAGAATGAGTTGTTGTTGCTTCTGCAATGTCGCAATTGTTTCCATAGAACCAACTTGGTGTACCTGTGCAGGAGCTGGAGGTGGCAGCGAGGATTGCCGAGGGCCCGACTGGGCATGTGGTGGTGGTAGCGACGGAGAGTGACGGTGAGGGTTCAGTTGAGTAAGAGGTGGTGGTGCTGGTGAGAGACAGCGGGGGTCCGGGTGGGCAGGAGATGGTGATGACTGTGTGGCAGGGCCGGCAACGACCTTGTTCCAAGAACGGTAGGGAGAGGGAGGGAGGGGAGAAAGGATGGGTGGTAGGGGTGATAGGGGGGGTGTGGTAGAGGAGAGGAGATCAATGGGAAATCCTTGGTGGATGGAAGAGCCGTGGTGGATAGGATTGTGGTTTGGTTGACAGGGGCTTCGTCAGAGACGAGGGCGGTGGTACAAGGTAAGTTTTCCCCGGGCGAGTGCCAGGACGCTGTGGGCAATTGGTATTCCAGGCGTGGTGACTGCCATGGCAATTGACGCACCGTGGAATAACTGGGATTTTGTTCTGAATTTTCGATTTGCATTCCACTGTTTCGTGAGGACCTGCACAGAAACCGCAGGCGACCATCCTCGTGCACTCCCAGGTGCGGTGTTTCCAGGATTGGCAACGACCACAGATTTTCGGGGTTCCGATAAATCGGTCGAGAAGACAGTTGTGAATTGGTCCTACATTCACCTTCGGGGGGAGGAGGCCCACCCACCAGCCGATGAGTTCGTTGGATGGACGTTTGGAGACCGGGTTGATGCGGCGTTCCATGTCCAGTAGTTGTGGGAGAAGAGGGCGAAGATCGTCGATAGGGATCTCCCAGGGTACGTGGCGAACCATTACCTTGGTACGACGAGTTTCTGGGGTGATGATGGTGAACTTCAGCATCACCTGCCCCTGGGGAGCAGGAAAGCCCACCTGAGTGAGCAGGCGTACCGTCTCGTCCATTTGTGTGGTGACTATCACGGCTGTGGGACCTCGGCGGAGGCGAAGTGTTGAGTCCTGAAGTGGAGAGCAGTGGCGGAATAACCAGGTCGTCCGTGTGCTCAGAGGCAAGTCCCGAGGGAAGGCGAGACGACGAAGGCGCGACGGGGCAGGGAAACAAAGGGAATCCCCTATGTCCATCGTCGGCGGAGGGTCGGTCATTGAGCCACATGTAAGCTCACTTGAGGACCCCGATGACAGGAGTCTACCCTCTACAGCCCCAGAAGGGGTGCAAGGGGGAGCCGTGGCCCCTGCTGGAGACCCTGACTTCTGAGGTTTCTGCTTCTTCTTTGACGTGTCTTCAAGAAGAAAGTCGTCAGCATCACTGTCACCTACTGCCGCCGTTTCCAACGAATGGGAGCGTTTAACGGCGGGCATAGGGCACGTTGGCAACACTGCAGTCAGGTGGAGTGGTAATGACGTCACTGCTACGTCACACTATCACATTGCCCATGCACAAACTTGAAAAACTTTGCTCAGAGGGATCGGGTGGTAGGACCAGATGTTTTATCCCAAAAAAATGACAAAGTCCAAAAGTAACAAAAAAATATATGCCACTGTGCTGATAACTGGGTCTTACTATAGTTGTTTGCACAGGCTGGGATTGGTAGACGCGCTGAATTCGTCAGAAATACGAATTTTAAGGAGCAGTCTCTTACAACCTTTGTTGACACTACGCACGCATGCGCGTTCCTATATCCCTAATTCCCAGGCCCTTACACCAGTTAACACAGCAGGCGTTAGAGTCCAGTGCTGGCCGCTTTCATTCGAAATGTCCTTCGAGCCACTAGGTGAAGTTTCAGAGAGTGACTCCATAACTCATAGCTGCTGTGCCAATGACTTCCCCGCGCCTGTCGTGGCAGTTATTACACGAACACCCGAAGTAAGAAATGGATGTGAAGTTTGCATTGCCTGATATGTTTTACAATTATGCGTGGTTGTTTGATCTCATGGCTGAACGTTAATGTTGTTCTGCCTTAGAGTGGTCAGACCAAGTAACCCGTACGCTGGCAAAGAAAATGCCTTAACTTTGTAGAAATCCGCCAAAAACGCTTTACTGGACCTAGAAAAACGGAGTGGTAGTGCTATCACCCCAGCTATGTCTAATTGGATTCCTGACACAGGAAGGCTGTAAGTCTTCTTGGCCACTTATTTGGAGGATATCGCTGGTATGGTCAACACCTCCACTTTGTTTAACGCGGCGATTAATGAGCCGGTGATGGGAGCGTTGTTTTCTTGAACCGTTGACGCTATCCAAGGTCGTGTTGCTGGACGCACTCCTCTTCCCCCGAGGGCTGTATAGTTGTCTCCCATCGATTTTCTATTTCTTGCTTCTTACGCTGTACATTTCCACAAACTTCTGTGCTGTGGTATGGAGACTGATGTACTATACACCATTTATTCGGAGTGTATTTAGTGTTTGGAGACATTTTATTTCCTGTGTAATGTCCCTTTGGAGTTTTTGGTTTCGCAGGGCTATCTGAAATCCTAAGGTCCTGCTAGGATTCTTTCCTTTGATCCTTTTTGTGTCTGATTCTCATGACAGACTGTAGTTGTTCCTTGAAGCTAGTGACTGGTGCCACTGACATAGCCCAAGGAACATTTTCCTTGGGTTCCGCAATTTCTTATACATACTGTACAAATTTAGTCCCTTTTTTAAACTCTTGCTTTCGTGCGTAAGTGTTCATTTGATGACAAGATAAACTGAAGAAATTCAATAATCCTGTAGAAATTTACTTTAGACAAGTTGTCATTTTTATCGAACCAATCTGAGGAATCCATGTAAGATGTGAGATCTATCTCAGTGAGACCCGCACAAATTTGGGCTTCTTGTGCTTCATGTGCAAGCAGAGTGTCACCTGTCCTCTCCGACATCTTAAAAATCCAAGTAAGTGGACCTCCTTTGGAGCCCTATCCAAAAAATAAATAAATTGCTGCCTAAATGTTAGATAGTCATCCGTTTCTTCGTCAATGGTTGAAGCATGGATATCTCTAGCTGCCCGACTATCGGTTTTGATAAGGGTTCGGACGTATGAAATTTTATCTACGTCATTAGTGACTTGTTATTGCTCATTAAATCTTCGCATTTACACAAAAATGCTAAACTAGTATAATCAAGATCCTCGGCAGTAAACTTTTGTACCTTAATGTTATTTGGAA
>NW_024735442.1:7452828-7563059 GCF_018991925.1 Homarus americanus | reverse complement strand
CCTACAACCTTGTGTGAGGTGAAGCACAGAAGCGTTTACAGCGCCCAACAGGGAAGCATGCAAAGTTCATGCTTGCCTTGATGTCTCATGAGTTAAGGGCTTAGAAGCCTGAAGAGTCAAGGGCGTAGAAGCCTGACGAGTCAATCGTTTTATGTCATCAAGTTATTGGAAGGTCCAACAACTTTCCCTGAATACGAATTCGCAACTTTCGATTTACAACAGGTACCTACTTTACAGCTAGGTGAACAGGGACCAATGGGGACTAGGAAGAATGTCAAAACAACTTCCAACGGCCCAGGAATCGAACCCGTGACATCTCGCTTGCGAGGCAAGAACAGTACCTCTCTACCACCAGCGCCCCCAGGAGAGATGATCGTGTGTAATGGTTTCCTTCGTTTATTCAACATCAGTATTAACAAGTAAGGTTTATTCAATCTCTCAGAGCTTAGATAGGGTGGTAGAAACAAACAATGAGTGAGTACAATACCTAACAGAGGGTTTTTACAGGGATTCTGTAGACAACACATGAGCGATGAAGCGGTCAGTATCAGACGAGCGGTGAGGCGAGTGGTGAAGCGGGCGGTATTAAGCGTCCCCACACGAGCTGTATGAACGTCCACTGACCTGAGTTTGAGCCACGCTGTTGAGTATGGTGAGAGTTGGAGTGAAAACAGCTGTCTGGGTGCCCAACTAACGAAGTGACGATCGTTTGGGGTCATCAACTCTCCTCTACCTCAGCTCACAATATCACATATCTTCAAGCAGTTTAGTGAAAACGTTTGCTAACGGGAAGCTAAAGCTTCTCTCAACTGCACAAAGTCATAGTTGCTCACTCCCTTCTGTTCATGGATGTACTGAGTGTAAAATGAGGCCAGCTGAGTGAATGAATGATCACACACTGAGGCCAAGAGTCTAGTGGAACTTAGAGGTACATTTTCCAAGGTGGAGAAAGGCTTGTTTGTGTCTTAACTACGGGTGCCTGTTGGTTGTGCCTTAAAAAACTACGGACTGCATGTGGAATCTATGTGTTAGGTTAGGGAGCATGTGTTTACGGGTATTGGTGGACTCAGTAACATCTTAATCTAGTGATAATAATTTTTCAGTTACTGGTATTGCCTTGCTGTGTGTAATTTATATCTCTTAAATAATTTTGATAGCATTGTATTTTTATGTTGGTGTCACTAACTGGTGCCAGAGTGAGGGAACTGTTTTTTTCAGATGAGGTTCCTCTTTTCTGTTGTAAGTGATACTGTGATTTAGTTCCTTTAATGCATTTAATATTTCTATATAATTTCAATCTCAGGTATAACCCTTGTTCCCAGAGTAGTGTGTTAAGTTAGGTTAGGAGGTGGGCATCTGTTGGTGTAACATTATTTTGTTGAAAGCCATTAAGGCCTATTTCTGGTGGAATTAATGATTTCTAATTTTTTTATACCATTTTCTCAGTGATTGATATTAGTTGTTGAAAACCCTTAAGGCCGCATCTGTTGGTGTAACATAATTTTATTGAGTGCTGGCGGGAATATAAGTAACTAAATTTTCAGTGTGTCTCACTCATCCCAATCACAGATGCTATCCTTCCACGGGTCACAGAGAATTCATTTTGTTAGGAACTTTAAGTGTTCTTGTGCTGGTTCGGGTTTTTCTCCAAGGGGCGCTTCCACTGCAATTACCATCTAATAACAATAATATATATATATATATATATATATATATATATATATATATATATATATATATATATATATATATATATATATATATATATATATATATATATATATATATATATACATATTATTACAGGTTGGGGATTTAGAATATAGTTATCGTCTACCCAGATCCCAACAGGTAACAAAAAAAAAAAAAAAAAGACAATCGGACTATAAAAGAGACAAAGGATGCGAGTTTTTGTTGTGTATAATAAAGTACCATAAATCCTTAACAAAATATTCAGCTTATAAATTACCTTAACCAAACTAACCTAAACATTAACAGTATACATATTAATACAACATAAACAATTTTGAAGCAAGTGGACGTGGGGAGGCAATACAAGATAAAAGTACTTAAGTGAGGAGCTGAGATGGCTGACAGTAAGGCTGAGTATTGTAGAAGGCGGTAGGTAGTCACTGCGACGTAGGTTTAGAGGATAGATGATCCTGTGGTCACTTCCCAGAGCCAAGTGCTCTCTCCTCGAATTGGAGCTGACAAAGAAGACTTTGAGGAGGTGACGCAACAACCAGGATATGGAGAGGGAAACCGGTGTTAACTAAGGCGAGTCATACTCGTGTCTCGTCCCTAGATGGCGTTGCTTTGTGGTGCTGGGTAGGTAGATCAGGACAATAGATGGCATGGTTCGTAGTGCTGGGTGGAGGGTTCGTAACAATATATATATATATATATATATATATATATATATATATATATATATACTGTATATATATATATATACTGTTTATGTAACCGGTCGGAATTACTGGACTTAATTTCTCACTTGACATTTTGGTTTATTAAATATTATTAGATGGTAATTGCAGTGGAAGCGCCCCTTTGAGAAAAACCCGAACCAGCACAAGAACACTTAAATTTACTAACAACATTGAAGGTTCCAAGAAGGCAGTGATGGGTAGGGAAACACCGGGTAACACTGAAGTCCATTTATTAACGTATAGGAGAAATACAAGTAGTGACTAGCGTGTGCCATGTACGCGCTACGGAGTCAGACTGAGACTGCCTTGCCATATGGCAGTCTCGAGGCAATGTTGCCACATAACACGTGCAGTGTTGCCACGTAATTCCATATATAACTGCTACTCGACACAGCAGCTTAGATACATAACCTACAAACATGAATTCTCCGTGACCCGTGGAAGGATAGCATCTGTGATTGGGATGAATGAGACACACTGTAAAATTTAGACACTTATACTCCCTCCAACACTACAGACACAATCAAATAATGGTACACCAACATATGCGCACCTCTTAACCTGAACTTAAAACACTACTCGGGGGAATAAAAGTTATACATGATATTGAAATTATTAGATCCTCAGACAATGCCTCATTAGAGAACAATAAATTCAAAGAACTAAGAAGTTTTGCTTGCACACATGAAACAGGCCTTAAGGGCTTTCAACAAAATAATATCAATCACTGAAGAAATGGTATTAAAAAATAAGAAATTAATAACTCCACAATGAATAGGCCTTAAGGACACTCAACAAAATAATAATAATCACGGAGGAAATGGCATTAAAAAAATAAGAACTCATTAACTCCACCCTGAATAGGCCTTCAGGGCACTCAACAAAATTATATTACCCCAACAGATGCACACCTCCTAACCTAACTTAAACACTACTCTGGGTAACAAAGGTTATACCTGAGATTGGAATTATAAAGAATTATTAAATGCATTAAAGGAACTAAATCACAGTATCACTTACAACAGAGAGGAGGAACCTCATCTGAAAAACAGTTCCCTCATTCTCTGGCATCAATTAGTGACACAAACATTAAATCACAATACTATCAAAATTATTTAAGAAATATTAACTACACACAGCAAGACAACATCAGTAACTGAAAAAATAGTATTAACTACTCACAAAAATATTAAGAAGTTACTGAGTCCACCAATACCCCTGAACCATGGTTCCTAACCTACCATATAGATTGCACATGCACCCGTAGTTTTTTCAGGCACAACCAACGGGCACCCGTAATTTAATGCCCAAACCAGCCTTTCTCAACCTTGGAAAATGTACCTCTAAGTTCCACTTGACTCTTGGCCTCAGTGTGTGATCATTCATTCACCCAGCTGGGTTCACTTTACACCCAATACATCCATGAACGGAAGGGAGTGAGCAACTACGACATTGTACAGTTGAGAGAAGCTTTAGCTTCCCGTTAGTTAAAGGCTTTCATTAAACTCCTTGAAGATATGTGATATTGTGAGCCGAGGTAGAGGAGAGCTGATGACCCGAAACGATCGTCACGTCATTAGTTGGGCACCCAGACAGCTGGTTTTACTCCAACTCTCACCATACTCAACAGCGTGGCTCAAACTCAGGTCAGTGGACGTTCATACAGCTCGTGTCGGGACGCTTCATACCGCCCGCCTGATACAGCCCGCTTCACCGCTTGACCTCTCTCATCACTCCCCAAGCCACGCTTGCTCACGCGTTCACACTTTTTAGGAGTAACTTATTTACCAGACGATTAACAGCTTTATGAGGACGTACGCAAATTTTCAGACTGGGAAACGATCTGTGATTACTTTTAATTTAATAAGTGATATTTAATTTCATAATTCGCCTCAATATTAATTCGGTAAATTACATTTAATATCGCATAGGCCAAGTTCCAGAAACTCTCACTATATGCTGGAACGCTGTCTTCCCTCAGACGACCTTGAAACTAAGTATCGCCAATGGCGCGGGCGCGGCGTTAGAAATTACTCTGAAATTTCTGAATATCATATATATATATATATATATATATATATATATATATATATATATATATATATATATATATATATATATATATATATATATATATATATATATATATATATTTCATTAGCCCAATATAGCACGCGGACTTCTACATACAATCAATATCTCAACCCAACAGGATTCGAACCCACGGCCCACGAGCCCATGACTGTGACCGGGGAACGCTAACCGCGTTGTTTGTATATACATATATATATATATATATATATATATATATATATATATATATATATATATATATATATATATATATATATATATATATATATATATATATATATATATATATATATATATATATATATATATATATATATATATATATGCAAGTAAATCACTGTAAGTTCGCGTGATCCAGGTATATGCTGAAAACCACAAGGAAAAAGAAAACACGAAGTTCCCTAGCGCTTTCGTGTAATTCATATCTTCAGGGGTGAGTACAGACTAAGGAGAAATACATAACAAGGCAAATGTATATACAGTAGAGGAAGGTGAGATCAAGTCCACAACAGTCAGGTTATTAGGTAGTGATCCTACTAATCTTCAAAAAGCACCGCAGCAGTCGGTAGTGAGGTCAGAGGGTAAGATGACCCAACCTTCTCACCTGGTTACAAATCTTCTTAATTACGAACTTATCCAGTTTGTACATACCATTACTCAAATTCTTGTTGACGGATTCGGGATGCTTAATGAGACTGGATTAATGTTCCTACTCACAATAAAATTGCACGGTAATATTGAGGAGGCATTATCCCAGTGAATGCAATGCTTATTAACCCTCAAATGAACAAACAGAGCATTGGATTCCTGGCCATTCCTAACACTATATTTATATTGTTTAAGTCTAGTTACAAGATCTTTACCTGTCTGGCCAAAGTAAAACATATTACATTCCTTGCAAGGAACCTAATAAATGCAGTCGCCTGTATTGTTGGGGGAGTTCTTGCTTAACATTTGTTTAACAGTACATGAGTTTTTAAATCCCACATTGACGTTCCAGGTTTTTAGTTGTAAAGGAATTTGAGAGAAATTTTTGTGAAATGTAAATACTAAGAGATTCTTATGGTCATGGGTGGGCTGGGGATCGGTTGTATTAAAAAGATTTCTTAGTAATGTTCGGGCATTTGTCTATGAAAGATCTAGGGTATTTAAGGTTCAAGCCAATGTTATAGATATATTTATATTCCTCATCAATGAATGCCTAACTCCGATAACACTTTGGAGAAAGGGTCACTTGTAAAATTAGATCCTTGGTCAGATTGAATATCTTTGGTGATACCTACTTGCGTAAAAAAAAAAAATCATCAATGGTTTTAACTCTAATGTTTTTCACCGGGAATACCTCAGGATACCTAGTTGTAGGGCACATTATAGTCAACAATTATTGGTTAACTTTCTTGGTTTTTGGAAGTGGGCCTACACAATCTAACATAATTTTCTTAAAGGGTTCCTCCGTAATAGGAATAGGGTTAAATGGAGCGGGAGGATAAACCTGATTGGGCTTCCTAACTAGTTGGCAAGAATGACAAGTGTTGATGTAGTTAGCCACTGGTTTTTTCATACCTGGCCAGAAAACATCCTGACTAAGTTCGTTATCGGTTTTACATATCCCCAAGTGACCATTTAAGGCACCATCAGCCAGTTTGTTGAGCTGTACTCTAACAGAATATGGTATATATATTTGATGGACTTCAGCCCAGAAGTCATCATCTTTTAAATATCTTGGACGATAATTTCTCAAGACATCATCTTGAGAGTAAAAACAAGAGACTTTAACACAGTCCGACTTGGGTACTGCTATATGATGAAATTTGGCAAAAGAAGTATCCGCTTTCCGAGCCTTAATTAAGTTGTCCCTGGTCAAAACCTGGCTGGGGAGATCACAAGTGAAAGTGGGAACACTTGAAGAATCAGCACTAGGGTCAAGTAAAGTTTGAGATCTAGTGACGGCACAAAGAGGAAATAATTGTGGATGTTCATTCTCCAAGTCCTGAGTAGGACTCTCCATCAACGGTTCATCTAATATACTATAGGAATAGCCATGTGTCTGTCTGTTCTGGGCAGCCGAAACGGCACAATCGTTTTTCATCAAACTTGGTGGAAAAATCGCAAAAAATTTCGTAGTGGAGCAAACCTGGTCCCATGTCGATGGTTTCTTTATGAAGGCATTCATTAGCCATTTTATTTACGCGGGAAAACGATGCATGTCTACGGACTTGGCGCACCCTCATTCGCTGTACGCTAGCCAAGCACGAGCGTTCAAATTTTCACTGGGCACAAAGGTGCCTGCTATCACTTGTCAACCACTATAAGGTTAGGAACAACAAGTGAATTAGCTAGAGCATTACCCAGTAAAAAATGTAAACACCTGCTACTGGCAGCTTCTCTCTCACTCCTAACAAGTCACAATCAAGGTAAACTTGGGCAAGGTTTACTGATGAATAAGAGGATAAGTCTTCCAAAAGCACTTTCTTTCCTGTATAATTTTCCTAATTCCAGGGAGAGCACTATGTACTATTAAGCTTTGAACACCTGCAGTATCCCTTAGTATGTTCACAGGAAATTTTTTAGCATCCTTTGGAAGTAAAATTTTACCCATGAATATAAAATCAAGAAAAATATCTTACTGAGAATCCTTGACTTTGGCTTCATTACTAACAGACTTAGTTTTTGAGGTGGTAGTTTGGGCTTCAGTCTTTACATTAGGTTTGACAAAAAAAAATATATATATATATTGAATTTTTATGTCCTGGTTCCCAACAACGAGATACGTGGTAACCGTCTTTACGACAATATGAACAAGTCACAGGTTTACTCGCATTAGCTGTAAGATTCGACATATCACTTTTAGTCCCAGGGTTTTGTCCTAAGGGCGACTTCACAATATTCGGCTTTTTATTCCCCCCTTAAACCTGTGCACTAAAGCGTATCCATAGGCTAACTGTGCTTGCTTCATCAAATCTTTTTACCCTGGTCTTCTAAATAAGCAATGATATTAAACGGAATTTTTCTTTTGAATTCCTCACAGGCCACTAGATTGACAAGGTCATCAAAAGTGCTAGATTGAGTTGCCTTAAGCCACATTTGAAAAGTATGTAATTTCTTAGAAGCAAATTGAACGTATGTCATGTTAGAAGGCTAAAGGAAATTTTGGAAAGTTTGACGGTATGATTCTGGAGTTAAAGCACAAGCATTTAAGATACTATCTTTGACAAACTCGAAATCAGAATAATCCTCTCGACTATTAAAGACTTATGCTGCCTTACCAGTGAGCTTATTCTGAAGTAGCCAAATCCACTCCTCTTTGGGTCACATATAGTGGCCTAAACAATCGCATTGAAGACTCGGGATCTGATTCATCAAAATTAGGTACTAAATTTGCATTACGGGACCAATCAAAGCGAGTTTGAATTTATCTTTTTGGCTTGGTTTGGATTTCAATTGCCCTCAATTCATGTTCTCTCTCATTTTCTCTTTCAATTCTCTTCCTTTCTCTTTCCTTTTCTCTTTCAATTCTCTCCTTTTCAATTAGTTTCCTTTCAAACTTCTCTCGTTCAAATAACAATTTCTCTCTTTCAAGGACAACTAAGCTTTTAGCTTCCACACTCACTATCTCCGGTGTCTCCAGTTGAAAAGGAGAATCTACCACATTTTCTTTTAAGTCCCCAGGACTTGTAATGAGTAGCAACTTCTTTAGGAAGAAACTCATTTGAGATTAATCCTTGGACAACTTCTTGTTTTAATCTGTCTTTACGCAAACTTGTCGAGACTGGAATTTCAAAATGATCAGCTTTAGTTTTGCATTCTGCTCTCCTAAGGTCTGGAACTTCGAGTTTGTCAACATTAGGATTAGCTATGAAATCAGCAATATCGAATTTAGACATGATTATTGATCAAGTAATTTCAAAACTTTAAAAAATCTTTGTCATTTTTGAATGAAAGGAATTCCCTTTCAAACCGCTTGCATTCTTGACTCACAAGAAGAGGCTGGTCATCAATCATTCTGGCATTTTATATAAAGTACACCAATAGTGAAGATAGGATTGTAGACCCTGTGAAATCTTTTATGCTTACGGGGTAAGAGTACTGATTAGGAATTCATGGATGATTGGGCCCTTTGTCTACTATCGTAAGGGAAATCTGTGTAAAAAGGCGCTCAGTAAGTATTCCTTACCCAAATAAATACTGCTTAGAGGAAGAGAAGTGTAACACAAGTTACAAGTGTACTTAGAGAAATGCCCTGCTCAAAACTCAAAGTAAACGTCGTAATTACCCACAGATTTCAGCCGCCCTCTACGCTTGGTAATAAACCCTGACTTGTTTATTACAAAAGGGAAATGTCAATAAACCGAAGCTTTCGCCGTTTGGTGAAATAATTTCACAGGTTCAAGCATTCCGTATCCCTTACCATTATTGAGACTAATGACCAATTTAAGCATTAAAAGGCATGATGAACTAGTGTTAACCAAATTTACACTAAAATTCGTATCTAGAGCTAACCGACTCCACGTCAGAGCTTACATGTGAAAAGTCAACTCTCATTATTGACAGTTTTGACAAACTAAGTGGGAAGAAACGCCTCTTAGTCAAATTAAACATTCGTGGTTACAACCACATCTGAATTAGTTTACTTGGATCTTACAAGTATTGCCCTGATATGAATATGAACACTATTACGTATTACTTAACACACTACAACTGTATTCGCGATTTATCAACTTAAATGACTGGCCAAATCACTCACTACCTCCGAATCCAAGTGCGTTTACAGGAGGCTTAACACTATGTAAACAACCATTTTAAGTCAATGCACTGTAAGCAATCAGAAAAGTGTAAGCAGATAAATATAACTTGGACTACCAACACAGCCATAAGTATTACATAATACCCAATAAATACTGTCCTGTACTGTTGCCATGTAACATCAAATTTATTTTCGAGTTGAAACAGTAATACCGAAGTAAATAATTTGAAACAAAATGAAACTCAATACAAACAATAAGTGTACAATTTGCTCCTAGGACAGGCAACCCATATGTTAAGGAACTGAGCAATAAAGAAGACAAATATCTCAAGTTACTTTACTTTAACTTTCACTTTCATTTTAATCTCAAAATTTAAATTATTTCTTACCTGTGTGTATGTCTAGGGGCTTTTTGGTTTAAATGATTTAGTTATAATACCTTGTAAAACTCATGCCCAATTACGTAACAAATGACAATCTGTTTCTATTGTGAACTTTTCTTGTTATATTTTACTGTACGTAGGTTTAGTTATTATAGCATTACTTTGCTTAATTGAATAGTTGATACTATACTCATGGTTAACATGACAGTACCCAACACAGTATAAATAGTAGGGCGTGAAAAATATGCGAGTGATTTTAAAATAATATTCTTTAAACAACTCAACACAAAACACGCATAACAGGGTGAAAAATAATGTACTCAGTTGTACTAATACACGTTACAAATAGATGGCCAGTAGATTACGCGGTGAGCAGGCAGTGCAGGTAACAGTGGGTCACTCCATAACAGAGCAGACAGGTTGAGCAAGAGCCGATAATGGTGGGAGTGGAACTCACAACGACTCCTCTGTCAGAGTAGATATCACCTGTCACAGATGGCGCTCCCAACATCCGGCGATGGTTTTCCACCAATCAGGCGCCATCTCATGACTCGTGTTCTTCCGAGTTGCCTGCTGGTAACTAGTAGTTTGAGTCGTGCAGATAAAGGTGATAATGCAGTGTATTTACATGGAAGTGTGACCCTTCTATGTTACACCAGGTAGACACACTTGCCTCGATACCTCGGTCTTATAGTCAGATGGGAAACTAGTCTTATAGTCGGATGGGAGACTGGTTCTGAAACGGTGATCACTGGGGTCGAGTAGTTTCGTGAAGCAGTTTCTTCTCCTGGTGCCAAGTTGGAGCAAGTGATTGTTATGGTGGTAGAGTGAGGAGGGGACAGAGTCGTCACACTAGTCACAACTCTACATATGGGCAGCATAGATAATGTAAGATGGTCGATGCACTGGGATCTAGGCAGCAGTGCAATTCGGTCCTGTCTGTGAGACTGAGTAGCCCTTTCCAGGAGCCACTCTGCTCATCCCACAGGGGAAGGGGGCTATAAAAGGTGCCCTAAGCATAATCTGCCTAAAAATAAATAACCTGCCTAGGCAACGTCAACCAGTACCGGTCGAAAACATAATCATAATCAAAGAACAAAGCAAAAACAACCTCTTATGGTCGCTGCATGGGATATCATAGACCTCTTGGTTACCAGCACAAATGAGCGTCTTGAAAGAAGAACCGTTCTTGTACCAAAATAGTACATCATTGATATAGTAGCCTTTAGAGAGTCCCGGCTCCCAGACTAGGGTCAATTCACAGAATGGTGGTCCGACTAAACCTTCTTCTGGAAGAATAAGTCTGCTGTAGAGAGTAACAGCATTTATGGAGTTAGTTTTGTGTTGGCTTTGCCTTTCGCCAATCCATCCTACATAGGTTAACCTAAAAGACTGTTGGGATCAACGAGCGCCTCATGACGCTCCGAGTCCCACTGAATTATTCACGCCCCAACACTGGATGCCGAGGATGACATCAAGGAGGCCTTTACACTGTGCTTCACAGAGTGCTAACCTCTATACACAGATAAGTTTAGGTTGTGTTTCTAGGTGACATAAATTCCACCCCGTTCACGTCGTCCAAAAACGGTGAAGGTAACAAGCCTCCAGAAGAGGTTTTAACACCAAGCTACTGGAGGATCAAGCGGTAACACATGCTCTCAGAAAGCAGCTCAACTATGGGCTGATTAACCACCCAACAACAAACAACCTAAATCCGAGTGCTGTTATCACAAAATCCTGCAGAGAGAACCAAGCCAGATCAAAAGAAAAAAAACAGGTAATTGTAAACGTGTTGCTTTTATTGTCTGGCAGAACAACCCTCAGTCTTGGACCAAGCCTGATACCTCCCACGAGAAGAAAGCGATGGCCCAGCACGAACTTATCATTCTAAAGAACGAATGGTGTAAAAATGAATAATATGAAACGTAAAATTCTGTGGATCAACTCAAGATGCGTGAATTTTACAATTCCGTTAGAACAATGTATGGCCCATGGCGCGGTCCGTCTCCGCTCATCCTAAGGGAACTTCCCAAATAATGGTGTTGGAAAGAGCACTACCATTCACTGCTCAACACAAACACCGATTTGCATGTCCTGACTACCCAGCAAAGTTCCTCAACACCCAGAGCTAACCCAAATCAGCTATCCTCCATCCGGGGATAAGGTAGCTACTGCCATCAAGCAGATGAAAAATAACAAAGCTACAGAACCTGATGGAATCTCAGCCGAAGTGTATAATAAAGGAGGACCTCTCCTTACCTGCCATCTCCACTCTCCCTTGGAGAATATATTATGGGACGCCTCCATCGTCAATTACACGAAAGCACTTCGGAACTTCGTGTTTTCTCGTTTCCTATGTGGTTATCAGAATATATTTATATATATATATATATATATATATATATATATATATATATATATATATATATATATATATATATATTTCATTAGCCCAATAAAGCACTCGAACCTCTACATACAATCAACACCTCAACCCGCCAGGATTCGAAGCCACGGCCCACGAGCCCATGACTGTGACCGGGAAACGATACTACTAAAAGTAGTCCTAGACTCTGTTATATTTCACACAAAGCCTGTTCAACGAGCTTTTGGCGCCGTGAACCTCTAATGGGGACTACCCGTATCACGTAGGTGGTCAGAGTAACGTTTTACCAAATCCGGCTTCGAAACATGAGGATCCATATATATTTCACTAACCCAATAAAGCACTCGGACTTCTACATACACTCAACACCTCAACCCTCCAGGATTCGAACCTACGGCCCACGATCCCATGACTGTGACCTGGGAACGCTACCTCTGGACCACCAGGGTACTAAAAGTAGTCTTAGACTCTTATATTTCACATAAAGCCTGTTCAATGAGCTTATGGCGCGGTGAACCTCTAATGGGGACTACCCGTATCACGTAGGTGGTCAGAGTAACGTTTTACCAAATCCGGCTTCGAAACACAAGGATCCATATATATTTCATAAGCCCAATAAAGCACGCGGACGTCTACATACAATCAACACCTCAACCCACCAGGATTCGAACCCACGACCCACGAGCCCATGACTGTGACCGGGAAACGCTACCTCTGGACCACCAGGATACTAAAAGTAGTCTTAGACTCTGTTATATTTCACACAAAGCCTGTTCAACGAGCTTATGCATATATATATATATATATATATATATATATATATATATATATATATATATATATATATATATATATATATATATATATATATATATATATATATATATATATATATATATATATATGTTAGCGGGAGAGAGAAGTGGAGAAGAGAAGACGGGAATGCTGCGTTTAGCACGTTAAAGGGGTAAGATGCAGTTTCTTAGAAATTATTTTTAGGGGGGTCGTATGCATGTTTTTCTCAGCACATGAGGACAGTGCTGTCTTTTTTTAGGGGGGTCGATTGTAATATTCAGAAATTTCAGAGTAATTTCAAATACCGCGCAATTGGCGATACTGAGCTTTCAAGGTCGTCGGAGGGAAGAGAGTGCTCCCTGCACATAGCGAGAGGTTGTGGAACTAGGCCTAAGTGATATTAAATGTAATTTGCCGAATTAATAATGATGCGATTCATGAAGTTAAGGGACTATTATTGAATTTGAAATTATTATAGATCGTTTATCAGTCTGAATAATGTCACGGGTGTCCCAAGGAGTTATTAGTTAGGCTGAAAATATGTCACGTAGGCCTAAGCTAGCGCCTTGGAGAGACGCGACGCTGGCTGGTCCTCAGTCACGTGATAGCGATTGGACCTACAGGACATCCATGCGCGTCCGTCCACAGAAATAGTCACGTGGCCTAGTCACCTGTGTTGCACTATTGCAGTATGACAAGTAAGTCTCATTCGATCTCAGACAGGGTTAGATAGGGCAGTGGTAAAGTTAACAAGAACTAACAGTGAGTTCATTTCAGGGTTTCCGTCAGAACCCACTTGACTGCGAGAAATTGACTGCGAGAGTGATGACCGCGAGAGATTGACTGCCGTTTGAGACTGCCGTTGATGATTGAGGGTGGCGATTGTCGCCATTGGACCGATCAGTGTAGGCCTGTCACTGTTTAGCGGGGTATGAAAGGATCTCTTGAGGGAATCTAGCCGTCTGGGTGCCCAGCTGACGACGGGACGATCGTTGGGATCATCAGCTCTCCTCTACCTCGGCTCACAACACAGCATGTCTCGAGCAGCTTAGTGAAACCCTCTTGCTAACGGGAAGCTAAAGCTTCTCTCAACTGTACAAGGTCTGATTGGCTCACTCCCTTCCGTTTCATGGATGTACTGGGGGTAAAGTGAAGCCAGCTGAGTGATACACGGCCGCACACTGGGGCCAAGAGTCAGTGGAGTTAGAGGTACACTTTCCAAGGTGGAGAAAGGCTGATTTGGGCCTTCAACTACGGGTGCCTGTTGGTTGTGCCTTAAACGACTACGGAGTGCAGGTGGAATCTGTGTGTGTGTTAGGTTAGGGAGCATGGTTCATGGGTATTGGACTCAGTAACGCCTTTATAATTGTGACAATATTTTTGTGTGTAGTTAATACTATTTTTTCAGTTACTAATGTATGCTGTGTGCATTTAAAATTTCTTTATAGTTTCAATCTCTGATATAACCTTTGTTCCCCAGAGTAGTGTTTAAGTTAGGTTAGGAGGTGTGCATCTGTTGGTGTAACATAATTGTATTGAGTGCCCTTAAGGCCTATTCATTGTAGAGTATTTAATTTCTTATTTTTTAATACCATTTCCTCAGTGACTGATATTATTTTGTTGAAAACCCTTAAGGCCTGCATCTGTTGGTGTAACATAATTATATTGAGTGCCCTTTAGGCCTATTCATGGTGGAATTATTAATTTCTTATTTTTGAATACCATTTTCTCAGTGCTGGATATTATTTTGTTAAAAGCCCTTAAGGCCTGTTTCATGTGTGCAAGCAACATTTCTTAATACTTCAAATTTATTGTTGCCTGAGTTTCTAATAATTTCTATATCATGTATAACTTTTATTCCCCAGAGTAGTGTTTTAAGTTCAAGTTAAGAGGTGCGCATTTTGGTGTACCATTATTTGATTGTGTTTGTAGTGTTGGAGGGAATATAAGTGTCTAAATTTTACAGTATGTCTCATTCATCCCAGTCACAGACGCTATCCTTCCACGGGTCACGGACAATTCATTTTGTTTAGTAGATTTAAGTGTTCTTGTGCTGGTTCGGAATTTTTCTCAAAGGGGCGCTTCCACTGCCATTACCATCTATTAATCTTTAATAAACCCCAAGTCAAGTGAGAAAATAAAGTCCAGTAAATTCCGACCGGTTACATATATATATATATATATATACGTATATATATATATATGTATATATATATATATATATATATATATATATATATATATATATATATATATATATATATATATATATATATATATATATATATATATATATATATATATATGTAACAGGTCGGAATTACTGGACTTTTAATTCTCACTTGACTTGGGGTTTATTAAAGCTTATTAGATGGTAATTGCAGTGGAAGCGCCCCTTTCAGAAAAATCCCGAACCAGCACAAGAACACTTAAATTTACTAAACAAAATGAATTGTCGGTGACCCGTGGAAGGATAGCATTTGTGACTGGGATGAATGAGACACACTGTAAAATTTAGACACTTATATTCCCTCCAACACTACAAACGCAATCAAATAATGGTACTCCAATATGCGCACCTCTTAACCTGAACTTAAAACACTACTCTGGGGAATTTAAGTTATACATGATATTGAATTTATTAGAAACTCAGGCAATGCCTCATTAGACAACAATAAGTTTAAAGAATTAAGAAATGTTGCTTACACACATGAAACAGGCCTTAAGGGCTTTCAATAAAATAATATCCAGCACTGAGAAAATGGTATAGAAAAATTAGAACTTATTAACTCCACCCTGAATAGGCCTTCAGTTGCACTCAACAGAATTATATTACCCCAACAGATGCACACTTCCTAACCTAACTTAAACACTACTCTGGGGAGCAACGGCTATACCTGAGATCAGAATTATAAAGAAAAATTAAATGCATTAAAGGAACTAAATCACAGTATCACTCTGGTCCCACTTAGTGACACAAACATTCAAAAAACAATACTATCAAAATCATTTAAGAACTATTACTACACACGTCAAGATAATATCAGTAACTGAAAAAATGGTACTAACTACACACAAAAATATTGTCACTATTATTGAGATGTTACTGGGTCCACTAATAGCTGGGAACCATGCTCCACGCAACTCAACATACACCCATAATAAGGGAGATAAAATGTTTCTCTAGGTATCCCCTAGACTCCTGGCCTCAGTGTATGACATTATTTTACTCAGATAGCCTCAGTGTACTCTCAGTGCGTCCATGGGCGGGAAGAGAGAATGCCCGCAGGTGACCATGGCCAGTAGGTAATACTTCTAGCTGACCGAGGGCACGTGGTGTTGTGCACCCACGTGGTAAGAACTGATCACCCAATGCAGATGCTGCTCTCGTGTCGTTTTAGTTGTCGGGAGCACTCGTTCACTCAAGAGATCCTTTGCTACCCCGCTAACCTGTGACAAGCCTACACTGATCGTTCCAACGGCAACAATCGCCAAGCCTCAATCATTAACGGCGGTCTCAAACGGCAGTCAATCTCTCGCAGTCAAGTGGGTTCTGACGGAAACCCTGAAATTAACTCACTGTTAGCTCTTCATAACTTTATCACTGCCCTATCTAACCCTTATCTGAGATCAAATGAGACTTACTTGTTATACTGCAATAGCGCAACACAGGTGACTAGACCACGTGACTATTTCTGTGGACAGACGCGCAGGGACGTCCTGTTGGTCCGATCTCTTTCGCGTGACTGAGGACCAGCCAGCCTCACGTCTCCCCAAGGCGTTAGCTTAGGCCTATATGACATATTTTCCGCCTAACTAATAACTTTCTTGGGACACCCGTAACATTATTCAGACTGATAAACGATCTATAATAATTTCAAAATTACTAATAGTCCCTTAACTTCATGAATCGCATCATTATTAATTCGGCAAACTACATTCAATATCGTATAGGCCCAGTTCCAAAAGCTCTCACTACGTGCAGGAGCACTCTCTTCCCTCAGACGACCTGAAAACTCAGTATCGCCAATGGCGCGGCGTTTGAAATCACACTGAAGTTTCTGAATATTACAATCAACCCCCCTAAAAAAAAGACAGCACTGTCCTCATGCGCTGAGAAAAACATGCATACGACCCCCCTAAAAAAATTGTTCTAAGAAACTGCACCTCACACCTGCAACGTGCTAAACGCAGCATTCCGTCTACTCTTCTCTTTTTCTACCTCCCGCTAACACTTAGCCCCCCTAAAAGAAGACAGCACTGCCCTCATGTGCTGAGAGAACAACTTAGAAACCACCTTCAACTCTGTACTATTCCACTTGCAGCCAGCAACTCCATTTCTTGCCTAGCCCAACTCGAAACCAACCAGAACAACACGCTCCCCTTTTGCCTGGCCCTTAAACTAGAGAACCAATGTCAAAATTAATACCCAGTCCAAAACAAACATGCTCTCTTTTGCCTGGCCCTTGAACTTAGAGGAACCAATGTCAAAACAATACTCAGTCCAACTCAAACATGCTCTCCTTTGCCTGGCCCTTGAACTAAGAGGAACCAGTGTCAAAAAAAACAACACTCAGTCCACACGAACGCTCTCACGTCTTCAACGATCGACTCAATCCACGTCTCCGAACCTCATGCCGGCAGACCAACCCTCTGACAATGTACCAGTCCATATTAGTGAGGCCCTGGCCATTACAACCGTACACTCAATCCCGCTCATGACAGCAACTCAATCCCACTCATGACAGCAAATCTATCCCTACTCACGACTCCTCCAACTCACCCTCGACAACCTGCATTTTCTCATTTACCTGCACCTCTCTAAACTACTTCTGTTCTGCCACTCCACACCTTTCGCAGCTGGGTATGTAGTCCCGCATTGTTTCTACCATGTCTGGCCAAAACCCTCGCTCCTGCACCAGCGACAGAGTACGATCTCGCCCCTGATGTCCAAACTCGTTGTGGGAGGTTCTAATCCTTCGAGTTTTCTATGCCAGACAACCTCTTCTCTTACGATCAAGGATTTCCTCGCTTGGTACATCTTGCGGAAGTCATCATTTTGGAGCTTTACCTATACCTCGTCCTCCGGCAGCTCTCCCGCCAACCATCTTCGCATTTTTGTAACATAGTTCATGCCTTTTTGCTCCTTACGCAGCCCATCCATCGTCCACAGTTCCTTCCTTGCAGCCCCAGTCTCCTCTACTACTTGCATAGCTGTATAATCTTCCATCACTATCTTCCTCTTGTTCCGTCGGGATTCTAGATAGAGTATCCTTCATCGTGTTGTTTTTCCCCGGCTTTTACTCTATAGTAAAGTTGAACTGCTCGAGATCCGCATTCAACCTACTTTCCACGGCACCTAGCTTAGCCTTCTCTCGATGACTGAGTGGGTTGTTATCTGTATAGACCGTGAAATGTTTCCCTGCCAAATAATTCTTTAATTTATCTACTACTGCCCATTTGAGTGCTAACATCTCTAACTTACGAGAACTATAGTTGTTCATGTTACGTTCTGATTTCCTCAAGCCCCGACTTGCATAGCACACTGGATGCAACCTGCCGTCCTTCCGCTGGGACAGCACCGCACCTAGCACACTAAAACTTGCATCTGCCTCTAATATAAACTCCTGAGTGAAATCTGGGCATGCCAACACCGGTGGCTGCGTCACCCTGTCTTTCAGTTTCTCAAAAGCCTGTTGTTGTTCCTCTCCCCACTAACTATCTACCCGATCGTTAGATTTCCTATGCATCAACGCATGCAGTGGGGCAGCTATTTGGGCAAACCCTTTAACAAATTTCCTATCAAATGATGTGAACCCTACAAAAGACTGCACATCTTTCACCGTCTGAGGGACTGGCCAATCTCTTACTACCCTAATTTCTCAGGATCAGCTGTGATGCCTTCAGCTGACACCTGATATCCTAAATAACTTACTTTTGAAGCCATTATCTCACACTTTTTAGGTTTAAATCTTAAGTTATTCTCCCTCATCCTGCAAAACAATTCCCTCAATTTGACTATATGCTGATCTATTGTATTTGAAAACACCATCATATCATCAAGGTATACAAGCAACGAGGAGAAAATCTTATCCCCTAAAATCCGCTCCATATATATCTGAAAGGTTCCCGGACTATTTGACAATACCAAAGGCAGTCGCCTGTACTCAAAGTGTCCGAAGCTTGTGCTGAAGGCAGTCTTTGGACGGTCTGAAGGTTTTACTTCTATCTGGCGATATTCCGCCGCCAAATTAAAAGTTGAGAAAAACTGGGCCCCCTTCAGAGATTCTAGAGTTTCATTTATCCTCGGCAGAGGAAATGCATCGCGTACCATGACTTTATTTGAGTTACAATAGTCAATGCACAACCTCAGCGTTCCGTCCTTTTTCCTCACTACTACAATGGCGACAGATTACGGACTCTCACTATCCTGGATTACTCCCTGATCTAACAGCTGGCTAATGTGCTGCTTCTCCTCTTATATCTGGTTTGGAGGGATCCACCGGTATGGCACCCTAACTGGCCTATCTGTAGTCACTGGGATCTCATGCTGAACCCCAATAGCCTTTCCTATGGGCTAGCCCTCCCCTTCAAAAATATCACTAAACTCTTCTATTAAACTCCTAACTACACGCTGTTGTTCCTCATTCATATTCTCCATGTGCACTTTGACCTCCGTACGGGCATCCGGTTGAGCTGCCCTCACATACACCTCCTCACTGGTGTCTGCTTCGACTTCCGTCCCCGAAACCACTTTCCCAATCCGCCAATTGCCCCTCAATTTCCTACGACGCTCAGACAGATTTGCCACCAACACCTGGGTCATGCCTCTCACCACTCTTACAGCTGTCGGCAACACTATCACACCCTCAGGCATCCAACCTTCATCCTCCATTGTTAGAGGTTCAATCACTATTTCTTTGTTAGCTACCTAGCTTAATGAGGGAACACATACTGACAGCAACTGAGTACTCCGGGGAGGGATGGTTGGGCTTTTCCATCTCCGTCGTAAAATACCCCAGACTGATGGCCTCTATTGTACTTAACTGCCTAACCTCATGCAAGCAATTTTCCCTGCACAAGTGATACATGTGCGGCCAGATATCCGCAACCTCCCCCAGCACATTCATCCCCAACAACCCAACATGCGATTGCCCCTTACCCTGGGTCTCAATCCAAGGACAAACCAACAGCCCCACATCGGTGACTTTTACCCCACATATGACCATAGTGACCCGAATACACCCCACAGACGGCACTGAAAACTCCGACGCCCCTTTTACCCGTATTCGAGTGGGCTGCAACACCACGCCTGCAGGCTCCAGCTCCCGACCGTAGAAGTTTTCATCAATTAACGACACTTCTGCCCCAGTATCTGTTTAACCCCATGTTTCACGACCCGCTACCAGCACCGAAACCTTAGGACACTCTGCTTTCAGCCTCAAGGTACTTTCTGTCGTGATTAAATTTCTCACACTGACCACGCTTGACCACGGGTCCGCTCTCTCCTGGTTCGTAACATCGCCGGCGAAATCTACTGGTGGGGCCAGGGGCGGTTGGTGGGGACTGCCTGGCCCTGGCCGTTTCCCGACCGCCAGTTCTGATTATTACTTCCAACTCGATACTGGCCATTGGCCAGGTATCCCCTTGCGACACTCTCTCCTGGTCCGGACCTGTTCATGCAATTGAAACTGAGGTGGCCCTCCTGTCCACACGTATAGCACTTCGGGAGAATCGAGCCCCACAGCCTCCAGTCCGTTTACTCTTCCCTTAGTCAGCTGTACCTCCCACAAAGCCTCTCGTTTGTGTTCCGCCTCTCTCAACCCCGTGATCCACTCATCTAGACTACGGTGAGGATACTTTTGGATCTCCTCCGATAACCACATACGGCTTTTTCCTCCTTTAGTCCCTGAGTGATTGCATCTGCCAACAGGACCATATCATATTTATGTCCATGGCGGTTCAATTCGTCGTTTAAATCGAGCATAGCATCATAATATTCAAGGAGCGTTTCGTTGTCCCGTTGTTTCCAATTTATCACGTTCTGAATGGCGTCGTACGTGGCCGTCTGCCCGCCGTATTGCTGCTTCAAATAACTAGTCAACTCGTCTACACTGTTAGAAAATTCAGTATTTTTTACATGTTTCTTCTGTATTTCCCGCCAGGAAAACGTAGTAATTTGAATTCCTTTTTCTGTTCTGTAAAATATTTCGGACACACTCTTTCTCTGTTTCAATTTGTTTAATTATCAATATAAACTGACATTTTATCATACTATATACACGTCATGGTGCAAAGAACATTTAAAATTGCACGTTAATGCTGTATATGTAATTATTGAATTTGCAGCTGGCGGTTGTTTGTGCTTCACGTTCGTCGTATGCCCGTGTTTGTTTCCATTATTTCAAAGAGCGCCACATCATCACATAGAGGGGGGGGGGGCGCTGGTGGAGTGGTACCCCTCTTGCCTCGCAAGCAAGATGTCACGGGTTCGATTCCCGGGCCGGCGGAAGTTGCAAATTCGTATTCAGGGACAAGTTGTTGGAGCTTCCAATAACTTCCAACAATCTGTTAATTCAACAAATATTTTATGTAAAAATATATACAGAATATCTGTAAATTATACAGAAAATGTTTGGCAACAATATAACCAGAGAATGTTATGTAAATTTTACAAAAATTTTTTAACATTGTACGGTTTCCCAATCTCTGCGTGCATTGTATACACGATCTGCCGCAGGCCCCGCAAGATACTTTATTATGAATTGGATTCGACCGGCTTCGTCTCTGTCTAGCAGCTTGAGGGTTCGGTCAACCTCTCTTAACCACTTCCCTACCTCTGCTCCTGTCCTACCGTCGAACTTAGACTTTGTCAACCCGGCCCCCTAGACTAATTCCCACTCTACTATTGTGTCTCCTAATCTCCCACATGGTCTCATCATGCTGTATTTGATACTGTGTCTCTACCCTATCTAGTGCATTCCCCAACTGAGCTAGGTGTTGTTCATGCTCGTCCCCTAACTGTTGCAATTGTGCGTGATACACCCCCCTTAACTGTTGTACAAATACTCCATACTCCCCCCCCCCCTGATTTGGTTCGACCATGCCTGACATTCCCCATTGATCTTCCCCTCTAACTGTTCCATTCGTTCCTGATATTCTCCCTGGAATTTCCCCTCTAGCTTTTCAATACGTTCCACGAACTCCTCTCTCAACTGTACCAAACCCGGGCTGTCTCTACTTTTCTCCGAGTAAACCCGCACCGTCAACAACAACAAACCCATTCCCACGGCGAACATGAGTAGAACAGAGGTCACACACTCTACCATTTCCATCCAATCCATGATTACTTCCATTATCCCAACCACAAAACTATAAACACGAAATAAAACAAAAAACTACGCTCTGCTACCATATGTAACCGGTCGGAATAAATGGAATTTTATTCTCACTTGACTTGGGGAAGCGCCCCTTCGAGAAAAAACCCGGACCAGCACAAAAACACTTAAATTTGATAACAAAAATGATTTCTCCGTGACCCGTGGAAGGATAGCACCTGTGATTGGGATGAATGAGACGCACTTTAGAATTTAGACACTTCTATTCCCTCCAACACTACAGGCACAATCAAATAATGGTACACCAACATATGCGCACCTCTTAACCTAAACTTACAACACTACTCTGGGGAATAAAAGTTATACATGATATTGAAATTGTTAGAGACTTAGAAAAAGCCTCATTAGACAACAATAAATTCAAAGTAATAAAAAATTTTGCTTGCGCATAATGAACAGGCCTTATGGGCTTTCAACAAAATTATATCAATCACTGAGAAAATAGTGTAAAAAATAAGAAATTATTAACTCCACCATGACTAGGCCTTAAGGGCACTCAATAAAATTATGTTACACCAACTGATGCAGGCCTTAAGGGTTTTCAACAAAATAATATCAATCACTGAGAAAATGGCATGGAAATAAGAAATTACAGAGAAATATAAAATGCATTAAAGGAAACTAAATCACGGTATCAATTACAACAGAAAGGAGGAACCTCATCTGAAAAACAGTTCCCTCATTCTCTGGCATCAATTAGTGACACAAACATTAAAAAACAATACTATCAAAATTATTTAAGAAATATTAAACTACACACAGCAAGACAATATCAGACACTGAAAAAATATTATCACTATATTAACAAGTTCCTGAGTCCACCAATACCCGTAAAAACATGCTCCTTAACCTCACACACAGATTCCACATGTACCCGTAGTTTCTCAAGACACAACCAAGCAGGCACCCGTAGTTTAAGGCACAAAGAAGCCCTTCTCAACCTTGGAAAATATACCTCTAAGTTCCACTAGACTCCTGGTCTCAGTGTGTGACCATTCATTCACTCAGCTGGCCTCATTTTACACTCAGTACATCCATGAAATGGGAGGGAGTGAGCCAATCAGACCTTGTTCAGTTAAGAGAAGCTTTAATTTTCCATTAGTAAAAGGTTTTCACTAAACTGCTTGAAGATATGTGATATTGTGAGCCGAGGTAGACGAGAGCTGATGACCCCAACGATCGTCAAACAGGGACAGACGATGGTCCCACGTCGTTAGTTGTGCACCCAGACAGCTGGTTTCACTCCAATTCTCACTATACTCACAGAGTGGGCTTAAACTCGGGTGAGTGGACGTTCATACCATCAGTGGACGTTCATACCATCAGTGGACGTTCATACAGTCAGTGGACGTTCATACAGTATACGCTTTCACACCACAGACGCTTCATACCGCTCGTATGGGGACTACAGAATCCCTGCAAATACCCTCTGTTAGCTATTGTACTCACTCATTGTTTATCCCTACCGCCCTCTCTAAGCTCTGAGAGATTGAATGAAACTCACTTGTTAACACTGATGTTGAAGAAACGAAGGAAACCAGTTCACATGGACGTCTCTCCTGCGTACAGCACAGGGTGGCCCTGCCCGATTCTCTCTCTCACGACTCCCACCCACACGCTCCTACAAAGCGTCAGTCTGACGGAGTGTCTTATTTACCACCCGACTAACAGCTTAATTAGGACGTAAACAACATTTTCAGCCTGGGAAACGATCTATAATCATTTTTAATTTAATAACTGATATTTAATTTCATAAGTCGCCTCCAAATTAAGTCGCCAGAGTATACTTAACATTATATGGGTGCAGTTTCACGGAGTCCACTACGGTTGCGGAGCTCTGTCCTTCCTCAGACGACCTTGAAAACTCGGTATCACCACTATGGCTTGGCGTCTCTAATATCGCACTGAAATTTCAGAATATTACAATCGACCCCCCTTAAAAAGACCACTGTCCTCATGTGCTGAGTAAACCATGCATACGACCCCCCTAAAAGACTTGTTCTAAAAACTGCCGCACACCTGCAACGTGCTAAACGCAGCATTTCCGTCTAATCTTCTCTCCTTCTCTCTCCCGCTAACACTCGACCCCCCCTAAAAGAAAACAGCATACGACCCCCCTAAAAAGACGTGTTCTAAATACTGCACCTCACACCAGCAATGTGCTAAACACAGCATTTCCGTCTTCTCTTCTCTCCTTCTCTCTCTGCTAACATATATATATATATATATGATCAAAACCACAAGGAAATATGAAACACGAAGTTCCCAAGCACTTTCGTGTAATTCACATCTTCAGGGGTGAGTACAGACTAAGGAGTCTTGATCTTGTTGTGTTTAGTTAAGATTGGAAAGACCGAGGCTGTGAAAATTCATCGCCATTGTGGGGCAACTACACGATGGCATTAACGGCAGTGTCCTGCACAATGAGACCCGGGTAAAACATTGATGTATACTGGCACCAACCCTCTTTTCCATTTTCTATGCTGGCTTCCTTACTAGTGCTAGTGCCAATTCATCATTTCCTTTTCAGGAAGTGGCTATGCCAGTACAACACTCGGGGAAGTCAGTTAGTTACAACCCAAACCTTCAGGTTGTCAATGTTCCAAAACACTGAATACAGGTGGATAACAGTTCCCCTCTCGAGGTGACCCTTCCTGGATGAGACAAGCATAAGAGGAAGTAACACTTCCTGAGTAAGACAGATAAATGGAGGTGTATACCACTTAACTAAGGATAGCCTACATGTGTTACTCAGATTCTTCCCTGGAGAGGATTAACATATTTTCTTTTAAATTTCATCAAGTGTTCATCCTTAAATATACCACAGAAAATTCTTACGAAGTGTTTACCTCAAGAATATGCCACTTAAGACACTATAACACATGGCGGCAATCAGTGAGACGAATACGAAAATCATTGAAGAAGTGTATACACCGTGACATTCTAAGTGAATCATGAAACATTTTCTTAACAACTAAGTGGGCAGTGGTAAAACACTTAAACTAGTACACAGAAAAACAGTGGTGATAATGTAAAGAGACAATATAAAAAAGACTTTCTAAATTTAAACAACCAAGATGGCTGAGCGTACTAGTACCAGTGTTTGTGCTCAATACACACAAGAGGCACAGACACACAGTGATGGATCTCAAATCTCGCACGACATTCTGAAGTTGGTTTGATGATCAATGGAAAATAACTATGGAAAATGTTGTAAAGATAATTGAATTCCAACAGTTTATCATGGCGTTCGAGCTAGCTAAACTCAAGGCAACCAGAAATAAAAAATAAAAGCCTACGACTAAGCTTGTAGATTCCGTGGAGGAAATTTCTGATGTGGTGGAAACCAGTTCCAAGGACCAGCATCATAATTACACAGGAACAAAACCCGAAAGGCACCATTCTGAAAATCTGCAAACGGAAAGGACATATCACTGATACCTGTTGGTTTAGAGGACAAAAAAGAATGTTTTTTATCTGATACTCGGCAAGAACAAGAAAAAAAATTATCTCAAGACTTTAATAATCAAGACTATTCTTCTAAACCTAAAATGACTCCAACAACAAAGGCACTTAAAGTTAATGGTGTGTACTGCATGAATCCCATACTCATAGCACGGAGGACTGCAAAGCCATACAGCAAAAGGAGTACAAAATGACGACGATAGTTACGTCAACAATCTTCGGGGAAGATGCGCGCATCCAGCGACCTGATCTACAGTTAAGACCGTGTCAAAGGATCAAGAACACAACGCTTCCATGACCGGTTCAGTAATTGACGCGTTAAACAAGGTGAAAGTGTTTCCTGTACCAGCGAGGATACGTAATAATCAGTTATCCCTAGAAGCCTGTGCTAATATTATCGCATTAGCGTCGTTCAACGAATTAATGCTGCAGCTTCATCCTGATAAGTGGCCAGTAAGACCGACAGACATTCCTCTGTCCGGATTGTCAAGAATCCAATTCGATATGGTGGGAGTGACAACATTGCTAATCCGTTTTTCCAGGTCCAGTAAGGCTTTTCTGGTGGATTTATACATAATACAGGCATTCTCTTTGCCAGTGGAGGTGTTATTTGGGTTGGGCCACAGTATAACAAAATAACAAGAAACCAGACCATAAAGCATAATTGTTATAATTTTTTCGCACTGCAAACTTCACTTCTATTGCTTCGTTCGGGTGTTCAACTATTCATGCAATAACTGCCTCGGTAGGCGTCGGGAAGTCTAATGCACAGAAGCAATTAGTTGAGGAATCACTCCATGGAACTCCACTTAGTA
This sequence comes from Homarus americanus, assembly GCF_018991925.1. Lineage (NCBI taxonomy): Eukaryota > Metazoa > Arthropoda > Malacostraca > Decapoda > Nephropidae > Homarus > Homarus americanus. The sequence continues at coordinate 7,536,547 of NW_024735442.1, read as the reverse complement.
GTTCAAATGACATTCGGGATGAAAATGGCAAGAACTGGATTTTATCGCCTATTGTGTTGACTGGTGTACAGTAGTTGCATAGCCAGGAACTAAGAAGAATCACAGTATGGTTGCCAAATGTGAGTGAAGGAAATTATATTTTATGTCTGCGTGAAAGTGTGCGAGTGAAAGGCTTGTCACTTGAGTCTACCTTCAGCACAACCAGGTCAGGTAGTCTCACCGATGTCCATGTTCTCAGTAGAGCCAAGGGGGTCTAAACGAAAAATCACGTATCCAAGATAAAGTCAAGTTAATAGCTCCACACGTGAAAATTATCGATCATCCTCACAGTAAAAGTTATCTTTTAGAATTACTAGCCGAGTTTATGGAAATTACAGGTAAAACGACGTTGATTATCACGCACACTTATAAATTAACAGGTATCATAAATGGACTAACACATTCTGAATACTTACAGTCAGCCGAAATATCTGTCGAATCATTAAATACCACTAATGACATTAATTTCTAACTTAATGTATGCAGGCATAGGATGTATGAGTGACAAATTAGTGCCTATGAGCCAATTTCTTGAGACTTTGCATGCAGCTGAAACTAATTATCATCATTATTCTTACCGATATTCCTTTGTTACAAGATAAGCATGTTAAATATTATAATCTCTTGTAAGAAGCAAATTTAATTAATGATGAAATATTATTGCATATTCCCTTGAAATCTAAGAGAAAGTTTGCTCCATAGCAACTTGAATATTTCTCTAACGAGGTGAAAAATTCTGGTTGCTATATAACAACACCTGATGTAGTTAAGCAGTGCGAGTCACCCTTTATGCTTTTGCATCAGCTGATGAAGCGGTCTTGGGTATGAGAGTTTGTTGACCAAACTGGAGTGGCCCATTGAAGAATTGGCGAGGGCCACGTTGGAGAACCTGAAATTAAAGAAAGAGCTGGCGAAATTAAAAGGAGAGGCTGGACGAGTAAAGCCAGTGTCTGATGAAAACTCAAGCGAGTGGAAAGTTGTGAGTAGTGGGAAGACGAAGCTGGTGGTGAAGAAGTACACCAAGGATACGACAACAACGACAACAACACCTAAGTGTACTAATCCGTTCAGTCCATTGATAGACGAATTCGACGTTAGTACAGTCAGGGACAGGGATGACAAGGAAGGTATAAAAACTTTAATTGTTGGTGACTCACAGGTAAGGTACATGGACAGGGCCTTTTGTGGTAAAAACAAAAATAGGATGAGGGTGTATTTGCCAGGAGCTGGGGTGGGGGATATAATTGACAGGATGGACAATATCTTGTCTGGTAATGGGAACAAACCCATTATCTGCCTCAGTGCAGGAGGCAATGATATTGGCCGGTGTAGGAGCGAGGAGCTTCTTGATAAGTTCAAGGCAGCTATAGATCGTATTAGGACTAAGGGAGGGATCCCTATCATATGCTGTGTCCTGCCTAGAAGGAGAGTTGGCAGTGAATGGTTGTCAAGGGCAGTTGGTGTCAACGACCGTCTTGACAGATATTGCAAGTCAATATCAGTCCCATTCATTGACAACTGGGACAACTTCTATGGCAGAAGGGACCTTTATGCTAGGGATGGAGTGCACCTGTCTAGGGAAGGAGTAGCAACCCTGGCTGGGGCTCTAGAGGGGGCAGTTCAAAAGATATCGAAGTCTTTAAACTGCTAGGAGAACATATGAGCACGGGGGTGGAGGAGACTGCAGTGAGAGAGGGTAAACAAAGTGAAAGATTACAGGGAAATAGTCTTAGGAATGATGACAAAACTAAATTAGACAGGGAGTTTAAAACTAAACGCGGTAAGGGGAGGACTCGGAACACGACTAACTTAAATGTATACTACGCGAACAGTAGAAGTATGAGAAACAAAATGGATGATATTAGGGCCTTGGTATGTACCGAAAAAATCGATATAATTGCATTCACTGAAACATGGATCAACCTAGACACACGTGAGTTACCAGTCGAATACCAAATTGCGGGTTACAAACTGTTCCATACCGATAGGCAGACCAGGAAAGGAGGCGGAGTAGCAATCTATATTAGGGATAATCTGAAGTGTGAAATAAATAAGGAAATAAAAACTGAGAGGAATACAGAAACAATTTGGATAGAATTAAGCGACGGTCGCGAAAAATTAATCACAGGAGTAATATATAGACCCCCCAATCTTGATAGCGTCAATGAGCGAGTTATCTGGGATGAAATGCGCAGGGCTTCCATACACAACAAAGTCTGTATAGTAGGCGACTTTAACCTTGGCCAAATAGATTGGACTGACCTTACGGGTAACTCAGAATCATAGGATTTTCTCGAGACGATCCAGGACTGTTTCCTAAGTCAACATATAACCGAACCCACACTGGGAAATAATATACTCGAATTAGTTCTGTCGAACAGAGAAAACCTCATTAGCAATGTCGAGGTAGGGAACGAACTTGCAAACAGGGATCACAAAGAAATTCGATTCCAGTTAGATTTTCAGGGCAGACGTAAGGAAAATTCCACTAAAGTACCAGATTTCAGAAGGGCAAACTTTGACAGTTTAAAGAGGCAGCTGAGAGAGGGGGTGTCGCGCTTGGCTGTGAACCTGACAGATGACACCGACCTGATAACGAGATCTGAGATTGCCGTGTTCCACGACAATTTAAATAATGAGTTACTTAATGCATAAAGGCAGAACATACCATACAAAAAACTCAAATCAGACAACAATGACCCTAAATGGATAAATAATTATTTAAAGAACATCATTGGCCAAAGGAAGGCTATAGGTAGAAGGATAAATCGTGGCGAAATTCACCTCCGGGACTATTATAGGGTATTGGCGAGTAGGGTTTAAACCGAGATAAGGAAAGCAAAGAGGAATAATGAGGTAAGGATAGCAAGGGAGGCGAAGACAAACCCCAAAGGATTCTACCAAATGTATCCAACTAAAACACGAGAAAAGATTGGACCAATACGGTCAGACTCTAGCGAGCTCACTGATAACGACGGAGAAATGAGCAATAATTTGAATAAATATTTTTCAACAGTTTTCACCACCAAAAATTTAAACATGATGCCCGAGGCAACGACCCTATTCAGAGATAGTGAAGAAAACAAATTAAGTGAGATAGTAGTGACTAGTAACGATGTTAGTAAGCAAATAGACAAACTAAAGCCTAATAAGTCACCTCGTCCCGATGAGATATTTGCCAGAGTATTAAAGGAATGTAAGGAAGAGCTTAGTATGCCCTTAGCAAAGTTGTTTAACATGTCCTTCAAAACAGGTGTAGTACCAGAATCCTGGAGGATAGCGAATGTAATACCGATTTTCAAGAAGGGGGATAGATCACTATCATCTAACTACCGCCCAATCAGTCTAACATCAATAGTAGGCAAATTACTGGAAGCAATCATTTCAAACTCTATTCGAAATCACCTGGAGAAGCACCGATTGATCAATGATTCCCAGCATGGCTTCACAAGCGGACGTTCTTGTCTAACTAATCTATAAACATTCTTTTCATCAGTTTTCGAATAGGTGGACGAGGGGCACAATTATGATGTGGTATATCTCGACTTTAGCAAAGCCTTCGACAGAGTCCCCCACGAAAGACTAATTAGAAAGGTAGAAGCTCATGGCATCAAAGGTGACATCCTTAAATGGATTAGGGCGTGGTTACAGGACAGGAAACAGCGAGTGAGCATTAACGGCACTAAGTCCCATTGGAGCAATGTCACAAGTGGAGTTCCCCAAGGCTCAGTACTTGGACCATTATTATTTATTATATACATAAACGACATAGATATCGGCATAGACAGCAACATAAGTAAATTTGCTGATGACACTAAAATAGGATGTGTTATTAAATCTCACGAGGACTCGGCAAAACTACAGAAAGATCTAAACAAATTTTTCGAATGGTCTGAAAAATGGCAGATGAAATTCAACGTCGACAAATGTAAAGTACTCAGTATAGGAGATGTAAACAGGGAAACCAGATACCAGATGAACAACGATGCCATAGAGAAATCCGACTGCAAGAGAAATTTAGGAGTAATGATAAATAGGAACCTTAAGCCAAGTAAACAATGTGTTTTTGCTCGTAACAAGGCTAATAAAGTACTTGGGTTCATACAAAGGAGTGTTAGTTACAAGACTAGTGAGGTCATCCTAAAACTGTATCTTGCTCTTGTGAGACCACACCTGGATTACGCAGTTCAGTTCTGGTCACCGTATTACAGAATGGATATAGAATCCTTGGAAAGAATTCAGAGGAGAATGACCAGACTAATCCCGGGCATTAGGAACCTTGAGTATAGAGACAGGTTAAAGCATCTTAATTTGCACTCCCTCGAGAGACGTAGAGCGAGGGGCGACCTGATAGAGGTGTATAAGTGGAAGGCAGGGCTAAACAAAGGGGACATTACAAAGGTACTCTAACTATCCAACCAGGAGCGAACTCGTAACAATGGTTTTAAATTAGACAAATTTAGATTTAGGCGTGAAATAGGTAAACACTGGTTTGGAAACAGAGTAGTGGATGAATGGAACAAGATACCAAATATCATCATTAACTCGAATACGCTGAATAGCTTCAAGCATAGGTTGGATGCTTATATGAGAAATAGGGGTTGGGTGTAAACGGGACTGCCCAGTATGGGCCAATAGGCCCGCTGCAGTTTCCTCCATTCTTATGTTCTTATGTTCTTCCTTGTGAATTTGTAATCATTTAATTTAATGCAGCAGTGCCTTTACAAAAGTGCACATACACTCCAGTATCAAGCTATATTAGTTTTTCATATACTGTGCAGTAAACAAAAGATGCATCTACCTCACCCTGGCTCTCGTACTCGCAATTTTAACGGGGCAATATTTGGTAAAGTAAGTCTCTATTTAATGGGGATCGTGATTGGTGGATTTATTTTCGGCTGTGTCACTGTCGGGATGAATATTAAATATCCATGGGTAGTAGGGTGTGTCATAGGAGGGAAGATCAGCTAAAACTAATGGCCCATCACTTTTTTGGTAGATTTTAGTGTATATAAACAGAAAATAATTTATCGAAAATCTAACGTACAGTACAGCTGCATTAGTGCATTACAATTAAATAGTGAACATTGCTTTCTGACTTCATTCTTTAACAACCCAACTAACAATATTTTTTTCTGTTTCAGATTCTGATGCATTTATAAGTTGATAATATTTGCGATGGCTGCTTGTGTCAGGACGAGGAACCAAAAATCCAGCCATCTCAGTCACTATCTTGGATCTGGGAGAGAGCTCCTGAAGTCGGAGTTGCCTACATTGAGAGATGCTTTGAGATACGGTGTTTTAATCAGGCAAATCAGTGAAAAGAACCAAAGAACTTACACAAACAAAGACATTGCCAGTGATATGACCAAAGCTGTCTTGGCGCAGTACACTCTGGCTAACGCTCAGTTCAAGCTTCCAGTCATAACAAGTCAGAAGAAGATTAGTGAGAGACTGCTAGCCAGTTGGGAAAAGGCAAGAGATATCTCTCTTGGGAGAGGAAAACTTGCAGTTAAGGACAGCTTTGCCAAGCAACTGGACCAGTTATTTGACATAATTACTTGCAAGTGCCCAATTGTTCTCTGTCCTGAGTTTGGATGCGATCGTGACTGTAAATCCGAGGCCCACATCTCCTGTATTTGCAAGCGTGAACTGAAGATTCCTGTGATCGAACTGGCATTTATCAAAGCACAGAGAGAGAAGACTGGCAGTATAGGGGCTCTCATGATTTCTAGCCAAGATATTCCGGAGTCCAAGAGACAGGAGGCTGCCACAGAGAGACAGAAGAGGAGAAGAGTTGCCGAGGAAAAGAGACTTGAGAAGGCCCAGGGTGAGGTAAAAAGGCCGATGATTGGAGTCAAGCTGATTCAGAGTTTAATGACTTCCCCATGGCTGATCCGAGTGCTGACCAGGAGAATCCCGAGCATAGCTCTGGCCAGCATGAGACACCACACTGGTCTCAGAGAAACTGCAGAGATAGCAACAGCTGCCTGGATTGACGGTGGTTTGATAACACCTGATGATGTTCACCTGGTGATAGATCATAACAAAGTAAGGAGAGCTCAGGAGAAACTTTTCAGTAACCTAGAAGAGGAGTTTGATAAGGGGATAAGAGAAAATGGAATCAATTGTTTGTTCTTTGATGGGAGAAGGAATGACACTGAAGTGTTCATGAAAGTTGGAGATTCTGACAAGTTGTTCCCTGCCATGGTGAAGGAGGAACACTACTCCTGCTGCAGTGAACCAGGAGGGAAGTATTTGTGGCATTTCACTCCAGAGAAAGATGACATCAGGAAACCAGCTGAGAGAGTGGCAGATAACATTGTGAACTGGCTCAAAGAGAGGAACGTAGACCAGACCCTGCAGGCCATTGGAGGGGACAGCACCAACACGAACACAGGGTGGCAAGGGGGGTCATACAGTGGATAGAGCGGAAGATTGGGAGGAAGCTGGTCTGGATTGTTTGTGACCTCCACACCAACGAGTTGCCACTCAGACATCTGATCCAGGAGCTGGATGGCAAGACTCTTTCAAACAACAGATGGTCTGGTCCTCTTGGCAAGATGCTGGACTCTGCCACTGAGTTAGAAATAAATCCGAGCTTTGAAAAAAATCACAGTTGGCCCTCCACTCGTTGAGCTTGCACATACTGTCATTGACGACCTGAGTACTGACCAGTACTATGGTTACATGATTTGCAGTGCCATCAAAACTGGGGTCATGCCTGATAGACTTGCTTACCTGCAGATAGGTCCAGTCTCACATTCTAGGTGGCTCACAACGGCTCTCAGGTTCTGCAGAATTTGGGTCGCTCATCATAAACTGAAAGGGAACCAGCTTCACAACCTGAGACTTATTGTCCAATTCATCGTGAGTGTCTACTTGCCAAATTGGTTCAACACCAAGGTCAAGTCATCGTTCTCCGAAGGTCCGAGGCATGTTCTCTTCCAGCTTGAGCTCCTGAGGAGTCAGCCAAGGAAGGTTGTTCAGATTGTGGAGCAGACTGTGAGGAGATCTTCCTGGTATGCTCATCCCGAGGCAGTTCTGCAGACAATGCTCTGCAGTAAGGATGAGGAGGAGAGAAGAGTGGCAGTCAAAAAGATCTTGGATATGAGACTTATGAGAGGATCTGGGCATGACGAATCAGTTGGTGACGATTCCTTCAGGGTCAGGAAGACTCCTGAAGTCAATCTAGGTGCCAAGACCCTCACTGATCTCATAGATCTGGATAACATCCAGGCTGGCAGTGAGCCCCGTCTTACCTGCAGCCTCACCAATGTTTAAGTCAGAGCTTTCCTGGACAACCCCATGCATGTCCCTGCCTGGCCCTCGCACACCCAGAGTATAGAGCGTTGTGTACAGCAAGTGAGCGAGGCCAGCAGTCACGTGTACAGCCAGGAGAGGAGGGAAGGCTACATCCGAGCTCAGGTGGTCAGCAGGGAGGTGATGAGTAGAAACAGAAGCAAGAAAGACATGTTCTCTATGGTGTGCAGCAACACCGGGTCGTAGTAGTGAAACCGGTTTTTGTATTTGATGATTTTGTTTTCTAAAGGAATATTAAATTTAATAAATGTGTCAAGATCATTCGTTTCACTATTCTGGATCATTTTCATCCTAATAAATTAACCTGATACATTTACTTTACTTTAAATAAGCTATTTAGTGGTGTTGGTAAAATGGTGGGAATACTGAATTTTCATAAGATTTCAAGTTAAAATTTACCTAGCAAAAAATGAAAACTTTTCAAATCTGAAGATATCACATGATTCTGCACATAGAACTACATCATTAATACCATGGGCCGATTTTTCAAACTCAAAAAAAAAAATTCGCCTCCGTATGACACACCCTACTGTTATGGTGAGAAAACCTGAAAGGAACTCTAAGCTTCCAGCCAAATTTTCTGGTCCATTCCGCATTATCGCCAGAGAAGCGGGCAACAAGTTTAAAATTAGGAAGCCTAATACACAAACCACAGATATAGTGCATGCGGTCCGTCTTAAAAAGTTCCATAAAAATGTATTACCCTAGAATGGTAATGATATCATAGACATATCTTTTCAGACGTTTGGTAATGATGTCATGGACACATCTTTTCAAACAGTACACAAAGTGAGCTAATGATCATCGTTTGAAACTTTGTCCTGCAAACAAATATTAAAATACGTTGGAACTTGTTCTTTAACAAAATCGTGTTATAACTCAATCTTTTCATGCATTTAGTGTCTTGGAATCAAAGGTTAATGCGATTATTTCTGAGTCTAACCAGTTATCTAGGGTTGTTTATAAGTTAATGTATTCAGTCCATACGCTGGAGTGGCTCCTTTATTTTTCTGAGCACTGTATTTGCATGCTGCGGAAAGTTCGGTTCATATTATAATTACTATCAAAAATTAACTAATCGCAAACATTGTGGATGCAGGGTTAGCACAAGTGGATGCAAAGCTTGTGCCTGTGAAGACTCTTCTTGAAGCAATACAAATTGCCAAGACGACTTATCATTTAACTCCAATTTTCCCAGATCATGAGGTAGAATATTATTTCCCTTTGTTGTAGTCAGCTCTCACGCACACTGCTATTTTTATCCGAATACCTATGCTAGGGCAATATAAATTTAATGCATGGCATTTGGAACCCTTCCCTTTGTATTTTATTGACACACTGTATACTCTGGATAGACCAAAGGAACTTCTGCTAATTGATGAAGAATATACCTTGTTAGCATTGGATGATTCTAGGGTTTTATCACGGTGTAAATCGTCATATATACATTTACACGTATGTCCAGCCTATGTATGCGCATTTATACCTGCTGCAGAAGGGATATGTGAATTGACAGTCATATAAACTAACGTACGCACAGCGCTAACACGATGTAGTTATAGACCAATTTCTAGATAAACTGTTTAATGCACATCTACATAATGTGCAATATTTTTTTTTTCTTTCTTGATGAAACTAATGTCATTTTAAAGTGCCAAGATGGTGGTAAACAGTTAGTAGTGAAAGGTTATTATAAGGCTCCGGATTACTGTGAAATAACCTGTAGTTCGTTGAAGACCTTGCCTTCTCCTCAGCATTTTGCATTGAACTTAAATCTTACTTCAGATTTAATTCCATTTTTTGAAGTCCTTAATTTAACTATTAGTAAACTCAATATTGTCTCAGAAGTTGAAAGATATTTCTTACTTGAAAGAATCACAGTTTCCTAATTTAGAAGCTCATTTGCCTTTTTATTTTGCACGTGGATTTGCAATACCAAGTTTAACCATTCCGACTATTGTGTTAATTCTGGCAGTGATATATTTGCTTTGTTATTATAAGTCAATATCTTCCAAGTTAAACATTGTACATAATATACTATCCTGTAAAACACTTAAGTCTGGGAACCCAGTAATTAGTGAAACTATGGTTCCAGGGTCCCCAGCTTAGTGTCTACACATATGTTTGTAACATGGTTAGGTTTATGTATAGGATGTATTCTACGAGACTAGTTAATTCCTCGTGGAAGCTCGGAGTGTGACCGAGTGATGTATTAGCCCCTTAGTTTTTATATAAATGTTAGGGCACTACATTGAATTTATATAATCATATCACTCCCTGTAACCTTCCACTGGCTATGAGGTAACATGGTCACATCATGTGATGGGTAAGTTCCTTGAAGGAGCGGCCCTAAGAATGTTAGGTCAGCCCATAGAAGCCGGCTACTGAAGCACTCTCACTCAACCCGTCACACTAACAGGTCATATATTAGAAGAGCTATTTAATATAGCCTCCGTCCTCATTTAATACTCATAGCTGCAGTGATTAAGTTACGATGATATACACTTGGAATTGTATATTATATATGTATGTATATTATGTATGCTGGATTATATATTATGTATGTATATTATGTATGTGCTCCATTTATGTATTATTTATTCAGCCTAGCTAGCAGCGTGTGGCAATGTAATTACCATATCCCACATGCTTAATTAATGTGCCTGGCGACGTATGGAAGCTGCTAATGTCTCACTTGCCATACGTCGTCTATAGCAGTTGACAAGCAGCCAGGTTGAGGAGAGCACTACTTCCCTCTGTGTACATATCTCTGATCCAGTAAATCGAACCTACAAAATCTATACAGGTGTTTATGTTCTCTCCTGTATATTGAACTTATTATCCAGAACCTAACAATATATTTTCTTAATAAATACAGAAAAGACAGTTGGGTTTCGCTACTAAAACCCTATATACTTTTACATGTTCCAGCCCCATTAACCCAGCAAGAATCAACGGTTAGAGGGCCAGTTCACCCCATTCCCGCTCGAATTGGTTTACCTCATATCTCTCCAACAGGATGCAGTATGTCTGCTATAATAATCACCAATCTGACTCCTCGCCAATCTTGTATGGAGTCCCCCAAGGTTCCATTCTCGGTCCAGTACTGTTTTTGTTGTACATAAAAGACATAGTCCACGCCAGCTCACTCATAAAATACAACTTATTTGCAGACGATAGTAATCTCTATGCCTGCAACTCAGACCTCCATTCCTTGATGAGAACTATGAACACTGAATTAACTAAAGTCAGGATCTGGGTAATACGTAATAACTTGACCTTAAACCTTGAGAAAACCCACTACATGATCTTTCATAGAAGGAAAAACTTACCCCCAGACTTGGACCCCCTGTACCTTGGTAATACAGTCCTCAAACGCCAACAAAATACTAAATTCCTCGGAGTTATTGTTGATGAGAAACTTAACTGGAGAAACCACATACAAGCCATTCACAGTAAAGTCAATAAACAGTGAGGTATCATGTATCACACTCGACAGTCACTCACTCTCACAGCAATGAAAGAAATCTATCATGATCTTGTCTACCAACACCTGATACACTGTCACACACTATGGGGGGCCTCTTGCTCTTTAAAAACACAATCTCTGGTTACTGCACAAAAGAGAGTTGTACGGACAATGATCTACTTGAAAAAAAAAAGATCACACAAACGAGAAAATTGCTATATTGAAAACTTTAAAATTTGAAGATATTAACACCTACTGCTATGCCCTCTTTGTTTACAAATCTATCAATCACTTCCTTGACAATAATTATTTCCAGTTCCGGAATAATCAGAGATACAACTTAAGGTACCCAGAACTACTAAGACCACCCCCCATGCGCTCCTCTCAGTCCCAGACCTCCATAAAATATCACAGTGAGAAGGTGTGGAACAACTTACCCCACCCATCCGAGCAAAGACTACGCTCCCTTCCTTTAAATCATCTCTCAAAAAATATCCATTGTCTAGGTATTAATATTTCTTGTAACACCTACGATATTTACAGTACCTGTTTTTTTTTACCATCAAAACCGTTTTATCTGAAATTATCATGTAAATAGATAAGTAATTACCATTGCAATAAACATATTTGCCAACTAGTCATAATCCTGACAGCTTTGTCCTCTTGTTCAACCTTATTACTGTACAACCCATGTTGCACTGCTCCCCCATTCCACTTATGTTTTTCAATTCCACTGTAATTTACGAATAAAAAAAAATAAATAAATAAATAAATATTGAAGTGATAACCGTGGTAACATTATGAGATGTTCTTATTACCACCATGCTATTGTACTATTCCAGATAATACTAAATGTGCGTAATACTTCCTTGAGAAAAATGTATAGTATATATCAGGTGCCTAAAAGAGAGCTCAGGTTCTCAACTGGCTCAGCCATGTTAATATTGTTATTATTATCCACTCTGTATCTGTGTTTTTCTGGCTAAATAACGTGTTTCATTTCATTCCAATTCAATTCAATTCAATTCAATTCAATGTTCGTTTCTGTTCCCTTTCATCGTGTAACTTGTGTCCGTTTTGATCTTTTATGTATGAAGATTTAACACAGTAGTTTGTACATGCCATTTTGTGATTAAGAATATTGGTAACCAGGTGGAAGGGTTGGGTTACTACCTTATAACCTGAATATGGTAGACACCTTCTCATCAAACTGATGAGAAGAAATATACCAGCATATTTTCTGGGTGACCAAAATGCACGACATAGCGTCTTGGGGCACTAGGATAACAACGCCGTAGGCAAGATTTTAAACACATTACTGAGTCACGGCAACGCAATACACCTTGGCCCGGAATTCCCCACATACAGTACATCAGAGCAGGTAAAATCGGACATCCAGCATCACCATCTTAACCTGCAAATGGAACCCGGCCCAATAACCACCAGTGACCATCTCCCTATCGTAGCCACACTCTCCACGTCGCCAACTGGGAGGAATTCCAAAAGGAGTTAAACAATCACCAAATCACCCAACTAAACAACAAACACACTTCCCAAATAGACAACACACTAGAGATATGGTACGAAAACTTGAACCAAGCAATGGAACACCAAATACCTAAGTCCACTCAACGAACATTACCACACCCTCAATACTCACATCAATCAAGAATTCTACAGACACAATTCAGTAATTTATTCAAATTAATCATGGAACAAGGAAAAACGCAAGAATACATAATACAATATTACACCATACACGAACAACTCAGAAACATGTCCAAAGAAGCATGCGTGAATAACTGGGAGAAACTAATAGCAGACACAGAAGCAATTTACCACAACCCGAAAGAATTCTGGGGGAAAATTAAACACCTAATAGGAATTTCCAGATACGACTCAAACTACATTCTAAACAGCAACCAAATTAAATTAACTGAACCCAAAGAACAAGAACCTGAATTCAGGAAATATTGGAGCAAAATTTTTAAAATAAGCCAGGAAGACAACCTGAACTTCTGTATGAACACCGAGCGACAAGTAACCAATCACATGACACACACAACCCACATCTGGCAATCAAGTCCCAACTTAGACATAAACACTATTGACGATTTTTCCACACTGATCAAACCAACCACCGCAGAGGAAATACACAAAACAATAAAGAGTTTCAAGAACAAGGCTCCGGGCATCAGTAAAATAAACAAACCCATACCCCAGCATCTACCAATCAACATGATCCCCCAACTCAGAAACATTTTTAATGCATGACTCGCCTCTGGTTACTTCCCAAGGAAATTTAAAACAGCGAGCATCAGACTTATACCAAAACACGGTAAATCACCAATCAAGTATCAAATTACAGACCAATCTCTCTTCTAGAAACATCGGGAAAAGTCCTAGAAAAAATCATTAACCACCTACTGAGAATACACCTCGAACTTGAAGAGAAATACAACCCCAGGCAGCACGGATTTAGAAAACACAGAGGACGTAGCAAAAGCATTCGACAAGGTCTGGCACTTAGGGCTCAAAACAAAATTACCACTCAAGAACTTCCCAACAACTTTACTTCCTTTCTTTGTAATTTTCTTGACAACACAGAGGCCAAAATTATCACTAGTAACTACATAAGCCCAAGCATCAAGTTATACAGCAGAGTTCCACAGGGAAGTAACCTCTCGCCCACACTCTATACATTATACACTACGGACATGCCACCTCCTGCACATGGAGAATACATAGCTTATGCTGATGACGTCACCCAAATCATCCGACATCCAGGCAAAGGCAAACAGATGATGGCACTAAAAACAGCCCGCGCCATCGAGCAAATCAACGAATATGAAAAAAAAAGTGGAAAATACAAATCAATACACAGAAACTAAAGATCATACACATTGCCAAAATAAACCCAGCACCAATCACAGTCAACAACGTACCTATACAATACTCCAACGAAGGCAAAATTCTGGGACTCACAATAACAAGAACAGGCAAAACAAAACACATAACACAACGCAAAACGCTTGCCCAATCACAACTCACAAAACTACGAAGATTTAGCAAAATGGACACCAAAATTCAACTACACCTATTCAAAGCACTTGTCCGCCCCCACCTGGAGTATCCACCAATACCACTCAGCACGATCAGCAAAACCAGTCAACTTAAATTTCAATCAGTACAAAACAAAGCTATCCGTAGAGCATCAAAGCAACTCCCCTCCATACACCACCAAAATACAAGAACTTCACGAATTATACAATATCGAACCACAGAACACACGTACACACAGTCAAGTCCAGAGAATCTGGAGCAAACTTGAAGAGTTGGAGGACCCAATATTCTCCCAGTTAAAAGAAGAAGTAACTACTAAAACACACAGCTGGTGGCCCAAGAGCCTCCATGCTAACATAGAAGAACAAGACCCACTTTACACATATATGTGAACAAATAACACTACCATCTTTAATAACATAAATTAACACCCATTACACTAATGAATGCCTAGCTAGCTTAGCTCCCCCCCCCCTTCCACCTGCCTCCCTTGAGCGGGAAGGCGTCTGCTGCGTGTGGCCACCACCCCAACATATCCACTCGTCTCATCTAGGTGGACAGCCCACCTGCTATCACCCCCTACTACTTTACTTCCCGTTTCTATGCTTTACTTCTCCCCCTCCTCTCCTCTCCCAGGGCAAAGTCATTTGCCACTTTACTTCATTATCATCTTCATCATCATCAGCCTTGTCAATAATTACTCCTTAGTCGTACCATACATTCGCCAGTCAGCCTTCACTGTGATAGGACCTCTCTCCAGACCCTTCACTGCCAAAGCCAGCCAGCCAGCCAAACTGTTGACAACCGGAAAGCAAACGACCACCTCACGGACCATCACTTGAAGCCATTCACCACCACTTAAATGCTAGGGAAGCTTGTTCCAGACAACGCCCTTTCTGTGTCGCCCCACTGCTCAGGGTTGTCTCCTGATCAGAAGCAGCCCAGATTGGGTGCTCTGTAACTGCTTCCTGCAGCGGATTTGGGCCGCGATCCCAATGGTGTTACTTGCACCATTGGCTGCTCTTCCTTTGTTCTTCCTTCTTTTTCGCTCTGGCCTGGGGACCTGCACCCTAGAGGTGTATTATTCCTTGGGTCCCCCCTGTAACTGTTCACCTACTTTCCAGGAGTTTGTGAACACGAAAGGGGCAGGAGCAGACCCTATCCCTCCGCCGAGCCTTTCTGGGTAACCGTGATCGTGCAGGTCCACCTAGGAAGGAGGTCGCATTCCTGAATCCCCCCCCCCCCTGAATAGGTACACTAGCTCACGTCAATAAGTGAGCACTTATTAACACTCGGGAAGTAAGTTCCCCTCACGGGGCTTCCAGGAGAGACATAGGAGACACTTTACGACCATTCGACCAACAAGTGGCGGTGAGGAGTGTTGTAATTCCTTTGTTAGGTTGCTCTCCTAGAATAGGGAGGTTTCCTGCTTCACTCCACGCAGCGGTGGCCTGACCACCACGTACTCTCGGAAATGAGGGCACACCGGGTTCGGATACGCTCCCATGGTGGGGGCTTGTCTGACGAAAGGAAAGAAGAACTGGCAAGACTCCTTAGTGCAACGCTACTAATCAAAATATCAAACCTCATCACCACCAAGGACTCCTTCATCACCCTGTGCCTGACCGAGAACGATGTTGATTTACTCCTGTCGACCGAGAGCACAAAGAAACTCAAGTCTGCAAAGTTTAAAGTTGCAGTCCCTCCACAACTCCGAGCAAGAAAATCGATTGTAGTCAAGCGATTGGATAAAGCGATCACCGAGGAAGCAATTGAACAGCAATTGGTATCCGACATTGAATATAGGGACCAATGGGCCAAGGTGGAAGAAGTGGTCAAGCTGCCAAGACTGTCCTCTATCCTCAAAATAAGGTTTACAGAAATAGCCAAGGCCCAAAGAGCTATTCAGGAGGGACTTTGCCTCTCCTACTACCATGTCAGCAGCAGCCAGGTGGAGCAGGAGGAATTCTTCCCCCTTACTCCATGCTGGAACTGTTACCAGTACACACACACAGCTACAGACTACTGTAAGTACTGTTCAGAATGCGGGAAGAAGGAGTACACCCTTAGGGAATGTAAAACAAAGATACCCCCAAATGCTTAAACTGTGAAGGAGAGGACAAAACACTGGTTGCTCGCTGCCCCACACGAAAAGCAATAATTAGCCAAAAGAGGAGAAGGAGAGGGAGAAGACACGGGAACAGCAAAACAGGACATATTCAGCTGTGACAAAATTAACCAAAGAAACAACGAAGGTCCTCGAAAAAGTCACCACACCACCCCCTGCAAAGAAGCATATTTTGTTTCAACTTGGAAATAACCTCTCCATCAAAATAATGACCTCCACAATCCACACCCACATCATGAACATAGCCAGACCTGGAACTTTTGCCAAGGCAGCAAGGGACATGTTGGCCGCCAACAACCTACCAGACATGGCATTCCCAAACAACGTGCCTTCTACCGAAATTGTTAACATGATATACAAACCAGAGAGCACCGTAAATCAAGAACCATCGCTCCAAGAACAGGTTATCCCCGACATACATCCCGACCCAGCAAGCGAGGAGATAACGATGGATGACGAAGACGAAGACGAAACCACCACAAAAACAGAACACCTCGCCAAATTCAGGACCCCAAAACAAAATCAAACAGGAACAATGGCACCACCACCTTCACCCAGAAAGACCACGGAGAACCAATACCTAGGAGACGAAATTGGTCTACGCGTTTTTTCCACTGCAGCTCCCCGATAGTCTCAACAGAAAGACTTCTGGCAGAAATAAGACAAGGCAAGATAAAATGCATATACACAGACAAAAACCTAGAAGACACACACATTGAAACACTAATTAAGAAGGGAAGAATCATCACAAGACACAACAGTATAGAGAGAGTTGATCAGTCATCGCGTAAAAAAATCCGTCTGGGCCTGCTGACGGACAGGAGGAGGTCAGGGGAATACCGGTCAGCAAAAATGGCGCAAACCAGCTCTATGCACCAGCCTTCATTATAAACAAACTTAAAATAATCCAACACAATGTTTTAGCATGGATCCCACAGAGAGCAAGCGAACTATATAACACATGCCGTAACATAGACCCAGATATTACCTTCCTAAATTCGCATGGTAAGAAAAACTCAGAAAAAATCGAAATATTTAACTACACAGTCTACCAAAAAAAAAACAGTCTAGACCCACTACATGATGGAATTGCCATAGCCATCAAAAGGAACATACATCACAAGATTCACGACTCATTCCAAGAAGACTTTCTGGCCATCGAAATAAGCAGCCCAACAGGACCCATTATAATCGACACCTGTTACCTCTCTCCGAGAAGACCAATATTTCCACTAGCAGACATGCTCAAGCCGATGAGAAGAAATGTACCAGCATATTTGGGTGACCTAAATGCACGATACGGCGTCTTGGGGCACTAGGACAACAACGCCGTAGGGCAGATCATAAACACATTATTGAATCACGGCAACGCAATACACCTTGGCCCGGAATTCCCCACATACATCAGAGCAGGTCAAATCGGACATCCAGACATAGTACTAACAAACCAGCATCACCATCTTAACCTGCAAATGGAACCCGGCCCAATAACCACCAGTGACCATCTCCCTATCGTAGCCACACTCTCCACGTCGCCAATACAGATCCCTGTCAGAATGAGATACAGCTACAGTCGGTCCAACTGGGAGGAATTAAAAAAGGAGTTAAAGAATCATCAACTCACCCAACTATACAACAAACACCTCCCAAATAAACATTACACTCGATATATGGTACGAAAAAGTGGGCCAAACAATGGAACACCACATATCCAAGACCACTCACAGAACATTACCACACCCTCAATGCTCACATCAATCAAGAATTCTACAGAGACAATTCAGTAATTTATTAAAATTAATCATAAAACAAGGATGGACGCCAGAATACAGAAGACAATATTACACCATACACGCACAACTAAGAAACATGTCCAAATGAGCATATATGAATAATTGGGAGAAACTAATAACAAACATAGAAGCAAATTACCACAACCCGAAACAATTCCAGCGGAAAATTAAACACTTAATGGGAACCTCCAGCAACGAATCAAACTACATTCTAAGCAGCAACCAAAATCAAATCAATCGAACCCAAAGAACAAGAATCGGAATTCAGGAAATACTGGGGCAAATTATTTCAAATAAGACAGGAAGACAACCTGAACTTCTGTATGAACACCGAGAGACAAGTAACCAATCACATGACACTCACACGAGAACGCGCATGTGTGCCGTAGTGTCAACAAAGGCTGTAAGAGACTGCTCCTTAAATGTCGTATTTCTGACGAATTCAGCGAGTCTACTAATCCCAGCCTGTGCAGACAACTAAAGTAAGACCTTGTTATCAGCATAGTGGCATTTATTTTTTTTTTACTTTCGGACTTTGTCATTTTTGGGGGATAAAAACATCTGTCCCTACCACCCGATCCCTCTGGGCAAAGTTTTTCAAGTATGCACATGCGCAATGTGATAGTGTGACGTAGCAGTGACGTCATTATCACTCCACCTGACTGCAGTGTTGCCAACGTGCCCTATGCCCGCCGTTAAACGCTCCCGTTTGTTGGAAACGGGGGCAGTAGGTGACAGTGATGCTGACGACTTTCTTCTTGAAGACAAGTCAAAGAAGCAGAAATCTCAGAAGTCAGGGTCTCCAGCAGGGGCTACGACTCCTCCTCGCACCCCGTCTGGGGCTGTAGAGGATGGCCACCTCCTGTCATCGGGGTCCCCAAGTGAGCTTACATGTGGCTCAATGACCGACCCTCCGCCGACGATGGACATAGGGGATTCCCTTTGTCTCCCTGCCCCGTCGCGCCTTCGTCATCTCACCTTTCCTCGGGACTTGCCTCTGAGCACACGGACGACCTGGTTCTTCTGTCACTGCTCTCCACTCCAGGACTCAACACTTCGCCTCCGCCGAGGTCCTACAGCCGTAATAGTCACCACACAAATGGACGAGACGGTATGCCTGCTCACTCAGGTGGGCTTTCCTGCTCCCCAGGGGGAGGTGATGCTGAAGTTCACCACCATCACCCCAGAAACTCGTCGTACCAAGGTAATGGTTCTCCACGTACCCTGGGAGATCCCTATCGACGATCTTCGCCCTCTTCTCCCACAACTACTGGACATGGAACGCCGCATCAACCCGGTCTCCAAACGTCCATCCAACGAACTCATCGGCTGGTGGGTGGGCCTCCTCCCTCCGAAGGTGAATGTAGGACCAATTCACAACTGTCCTCTCGACCGATTTATCGGAACCCTGAAAATATGTGGTCGTTGCCAATTGTGGAAACATTGCACCTGGGAGTGTACGAGGATGGTCGCCTGCGGTTTCTGTGCAGATCCTCACGACATAGTGGAATGTAAATCGAAAATTCAGAACAAAATCCAAGTTATTCCATGGTGTGTCAATTGCCATGGTAGTCACCACGCCTGGAATGCCAATTGCCCACAGCGTCTTGGCACTCGCCCGGGGAAAACTTACCTCCACCGCCCTCGTCTCTGACGAAGCCCCTGTCAACCAAACCTCACTCCTATCCACCACCGCCTCTTTCATCCACCAAGGATTTTCCATTGATCTTCTCTCCTCTACCATCCCCTCTATCACCACTACCACCCATCCCTTCTCCCCTCCCTCCCTCTCCCTACTGTTCTTGGAACAAGGTCGTTGCCGGCCCTGCCACACAGTTACCACCACCTTCTGCCCACCTGGACCCCAGCTGTCCTTCACCAGCACCACCACCTCTTGCTCACCTGAGCCCTCACCTTTCCTCCCCGTCACCACCACCTCCTGCCCACCCGGACCCCCGCTGTCTCTCACCAGCACCAACACCACCACCTCTTACTCACCTGAACCCTCACCGTCCCTCTCCGTCGCTACCACCACCACATGCCCAGTCGGGCCCTCGGCAATCCTCGCCGCCACCTCCAGCTCAAGCACAGGTACACCAAGTTGGTTCTATGGAAACAATCACTCTCCGTCTGGATTGCCACTCCAAGCAAATCAACCTTCTCTCTGCCCAACTCGACTCGTTTGTGAAAACAATTGCGACATTGCAGAGGCAACAGCAACTCATTCTGGACACCCTTACCCAACAGGGGCGCTCTTTGCAAGCCCTGGTGTCCCGCCTCCTTCCATTTCCCGAGATCGAGGATCCATCCCTCGCTCTCCCACTCCTTCCTCTCCATTTATCTCAACAGAATTTGGTACCTCCTCTGGAGCCCTGTCTAGCCCCACCGACTCATCTCACACCGGAAGCCGTTCCCTCCTCTTCTTACAATGGAACATCCAGGGACTTAGACCTCGCCGGACACACCTCGCCCAGTTTGTGCTCTCCCATCAAGTAGATGTTGCTCTACTTCAGGAAACCATCACAGACGATGTTACTCCACTCCGCCTCTCTGGCTATACTGTTTACACCCTGCCTCGGTACCGTGGGCAGGCTCGTGGCCTCCTCACCCTATTGCGTAACACCATTCCATCTGTTCGTCTCCCTTCACCTGACTCACATGGACCCCGTCTGAATTACTTTCTGTCCCCCTTACTCTTGGTGACAAGACCCTTCGTGTAGTCAATGTTCATTTCTAGAGTGATTCTCTGGACACCCAGGTTCTTCACGACCTCCATGATGGGGTTCCCACTATTGTTCTTGGTGACTTTAATGCCCGCCATCCCACTCTTACTCCGGATCATCCCATGCCATGTACCCTTAACGGATCACATCTCTCACAGTTTCTTAATGGGGATGATGATGTTCGCTTTCTTTGTCCTGACGATCCTACTCGCCTCCCCCATAGTTTCCTTGATGTTGGCTTACTATTGAACGGTCATACCTCCTTTCATCCTACCGTCTGCACCGAGCCTGCTCTGTATAGTAACCATCTTGCCGTTACTACCCATCTCAGGCTCTCCTTCTTTGCCCCGACATCAGCTCCTTATCGATCCCCTCGCCTTCGTCTCACACTAGATGCTGTTCCTTCCTTTACCCAATACCTTTCTACCTGGGCGGATTCCTATTTTGTCCCCCAGTCCCTTGACTCTTACAGCGCTCATTTTTTTGATGCCGTGTATGACTCTGTCAATCGCGCTACCCCTCGACACCCTCCCCGTCACCCCAGAAGTGCCACCAACTACTGGTATCGTATCCCTGCCATGAGACATCTCCGGCAGGTAACCCGTATCTCCACTCTGCCATACGGAGGTCTCGCTCTCCAGAGGACTGGGAAGACTTCAAAAATTGGTGCTCCTTTGCAACTCAGGAGCGTCGTCGGATTCGTGAGGCGGACTGGCTATCCTTCACGGGGTCTCTATCGTTCCAGTCGTCACCCTCTTATGTATGGAATCGGATTAATGGTATACGGGGTACTCGACGGAGGCCTCCTCCCCACCCTGACCCGCCTCCCTTGCCTGCTCTTTAATGGAGGACTGGGCACGAGCTTCCTCCCCTGAGGCACTTCCAGATCCAATGCAAGAGGCAGTGCAGGCTCGCATCGATGCGTCTGAGCCTGTTGTTCGTGCTGCTCTTACCTCCCCTGCCCCCACTGATCATCAAATCACACAGTTCGAGCTTGACAGTGCTCGTCGCTCTAGAAAAGACACCTCTCCAGGGGATGATGAGATAACCTACTCCGTCCTCAACGCCTGTACTAATATTCCTAACGGCCCCTTCCTTGCTCTCTACAATATGTCTTATGAACATGGGGTTCTCCCGTCTAACTGGAAAAATGCCACTATTTTCCCCATCCCTAAGCCTGGAGATCCCGGGAAATATCGACCCATTAGTCTTACCTCCTATGTTTGGAAGATGATGGAGAGGATACTCCATCGTCGCCTTCTTCACACCATAGGCGGCTTCCACAACTCCGTCAATGGTTTCATACAACATCGCAGCACAGCACACTCCATTGCTTCCTTTTATTGCAATCAGACTGCCCGCATCTCCGTCTTCCTTGATATCAAGGGAGCCTTTGATACGGCTCAGCCTGCCTTCATTTTAGCTGAACTTGCGCGGTTAGGGGTGAAAGGGAGACTTCTTCAATGGATCGCCTCTTACCTCACTGGATGTCAGGTCCGGGTTAGCGTTGAAGGCTCTTCAGTATATCTCCTGTTCAAGAAATGAACCTCGGCACCCCTCAAGGTTGAGTCCTGAGTCCCACCTTCTTTAACACTCTCATGCACTCCATTGCATCTCTCCCGTGTCCGACAGACGTTGTCCACTCAGGATATGCCGACGATGTCCTCCTCCAAGTCCCTGACTACCTCAGCATGCAGGAAGCCCTTGATCTGGTCTCCAGAGAGTGTGATTCACTTGGTTTCCTTCTTTCAACTGCGAAAACAAAAGCCACGTGGCACGGTCGTGTTGTACCTCCACCCCTTCTCTTATCAGGAACGCCCTTGGACTGGGTTATTGAGACAAAATACCTGGGTGTATATGTAACTCGCACACGTTGTCAGAACCCTGAAGTCCGCTATCTTCGAGACATATGCTTTCGGCGTCTCGCTCCCCTCTCTACTATGTGCAGAGGTTCCCTTGGTGCCACCATCCCTGTACTTCTCACCATGTACAAGTCCTTTGTCCGTTCCTGTGTCGACTACGCCGCCCCTGCCCTCGTCAACATTAGTCGGACTGCTGTCAACGGTCTCGAAGTTATCCAGAGGAAGGCTGCTCGTATCATCCTTGGGGCTCCTCAGTGGACACGCTCTACTTCTCTATATACCGAACTTGGTCTTTCCCCCTTACAGGATCGTGTCCAGACGTTTTACCTAAAAACTACCGTTTCGATTCTACGGGATCCTCGGGGCAACTATGTCCAAGCCAACTTGACTCCTGCTGTCCGAGGCCGGCCTCCATCTAGAAGACAGTGGCGAGAGTTACTCATCCGAGCCCTTCAGGAACACGGCCTCCTGCCTGATATTGTTGTCACCCCTGCTGTTGGTTCGTCTCCTTCTCCCTGGCTGGATTTTCAACCTGAAGTGATTGCCCTCAGTGGACCGCTCCCGAAATCCCAGGTGAACCCTGTTATTCTCTGCAAATACCAACTCTCCAGGATCGCCCACTGGTCCCCAGGTAAGGTTGTCCTCTACACTGATGGTTCTGTTGACCCCGCTACAGATCGGGCCGGGGCTGGTGTCTACATCTCCCGTCCTGATACCCCTGAGCCTCTCAAACTGTCTCTCAGAGTTTCTGATGGGGCATCCTCCACTCAGGCTGAACTAATAGCCCTCCTTGCTGCCCTTCTCGCTGAGGAAGAAGCAGATGGCTTCTGCCCCTTGCTTGTCTGCTGCGATTCCAGGTCTGCTCTCGACGGGAACGCATTTGGATGAGGGGAAAATAAGGACCTCATCTTCCGAATACGAGGGTTAACATCCACACTTCAGGATTCAGGCCGTCCTGTGACATTCCTATGGATACCCAGTCATGTCGGTATCTTGGGGAATGAGGCAGCAGATGGCCTTGCCAAGACTGGCTGCAACAAGGCCACACCTAACTACGTTGTTCCTCGAACACTTTTACAGCTTAGGACCCACATTCGCCGATAACAGAGAGAAGCTCGGGAAGTAGCCATCCCCCTAAACTCCCCGCCCACCTGGTACGATATCCTCCGTAAACTTCCTGACCTCTCGTATGTCTATGGGAAAGGGTTGCGGAAAAGGGACGTGATTGCTGCCTGTATCATCATTTGGTATGACTTTGCTTGGGAGATTGGTATCCCCTCATCCCCTGAGCAACGCTCTTGTGCATTATGCAGAAGACCCGATAGCCGTTCCCTTATCCACTACCTCCTAAGATGTCCCCACACACAACGCTTCCGTGACGCCTGCTGGACCACCACTCCACGACCCCCTGACGGAGACACGATGATCCTCCACATACTGGTCAGATATTATGTAAATAACATTGATGATGTGTTAAAGGAATATCCTTCCTTCCTTAGGCTTTAGTAAGCCCCTTTATAATATTTATACTGTATATACTTGTCACACTTGCCAGATGCTTCTGGTGTTATTGTACAGGGGTACCTAGTGACAGCACTATCAAGGAATAAACAATTGAAATTGAAAAAAAAAAATTTCATTGACACTCACACAACCCACATCTGGCAACCAAGTCCCAACATAGACATAAACACTCTTGACGATTTTCATACGCTGATCAAACCAATCACCGCAGAGGAAATACACAGAACAATAAACAGTTTCAAGAACAAGGCTCCGGGCATCAGTAAAATAAACAAACCCATACTCCAGCATCTACCATGCAACATGATAACCAACTCAGAGACATTTTAAATGCATCACTCGCCTCTGGTTACT
The DNA here is from genome assembly GCF_018991925.1 of Homarus americanus. Taxonomy (NCBI): domain Eukaryota; kingdom Metazoa; phylum Arthropoda; class Malacostraca; order Decapoda; family Nephropidae; genus Homarus; species Homarus americanus. The sequence goes on along the minus strand of NW_024735442.1, from coordinate 7,512,269 downwards.
TCCCAAGAAAATTCAAAACCGCGATCATCAGACTTATACCAAAACAAGGTAAATCCTCCACTCAAGTATCTAATTATAGACCAATTTCTTTTCTAGAAACAGCTGAAAAAGTCCTGAAAAAAATCATGAACCAACGACTGAGAACTCACTACGAACTTGAAGAGAATTACAACCCCAGGAAGCACGGATTTAGAAAACACAGAGGAATCCATACAGCCTTAGCCCAAATTTACGAAAATATAGCCAACGCAATGCACAATGTAACGTAGTATTAAGGGACGTAGTAAAAGTATTCGAAATGGTCTGGCACTTAGGGCTCAAATACAAAATAACCGACCAAGAACTCCCCAACAACTTTACTTCTTTTCTTTGTAACCTCCTAGGTAACAGAGAGGCAAAAATCATCATTGGTAACCACATAGGCCCAAGCATCAAGTTATACAACGGAGTACCACAGGGAAGTAACCTCTCGCCAACACTCTACACAATATACACGTCGGACATGCCACCTCCTACCCACGGAGAATACATAGCTTATGCTGATGACGTCACCCAAATCATTCGACATCCAAGCAAGGGCAAACAGATGATGGCACGAAAAACAGCCCGCGCTATCGATTAAATTAACGATTATGAAAAAAAAGTGGAAGATACAAACCAATTCACAGAAACTAAAGATTATACACATTGCCCCCCAAAAAGCAAAAACAGCATCAATCACAGTCAACAACGTACCTATACAATAGTCTGGGACTCACAATAACAAGAACAAGCAAAACAAAACACATAACACAACGCAAAACACTTGCTCAATCACAACTCCCAAAACTACGAAGATTTAGCAAAAATGTACACCAACATTCAAATACACCAATTCAAAGCACTTGTCCGCCCCCAACTGGATTACCCATCAATACCACTCAGCACGATCAGTAGAACTAGCCAACTAAAACTTCAATCAGTACAAAACAAAGCTATCCGTAGAACATCAAAGCAACTCCCCCAAATACCACCAAAACACAAGAATTTCACGAATTATGCAATTTCGAACCACTGAACACACGTACACACAACCAAGTCCAGAGAATCTGGAGCAAAATTTGTGAGTTGGAGGACCCAATATTCTCCCAGTTAAAAGAAAGAAACTACTAAAACACACAGCTGGTGGCCCAAGAGCCTCCATGCTGACATAGAAGAGCTACACCCACTTTACACTTGGATGTGAACAAATAACACCACCATTTAACAAACATAAATTAACACCCATTATGCTAATGAATGCCTAGTTAGCCTAGCCCCCCCCCCTCCACCTGCCTCCCTTGAGTGGGCGGGCGTTTGCTGTGTGTGGCCACCACCCCAACCAATCACCTCAACTCAGCTAAGTGAACAGCCCCTACCACTCCCTACTACTTTACTTCCAGTTTCTATGCTTTCCTTCTCTCTCTCCTCTCCTCTCCCATGGCAAAATCATTTGCCACTTTACTTCATTTTCATCATCATCATCATCATCATCATCATCATCACCATCATACTTCTTCGTCTGTACTCACCCCTGAAGATGTGAATTACACGAAAGCTCTTGGGAACTTCGCGTTTCCTATTTGTTTGTTTGTTTGTTTGTTTGTATGTTTGTATGTTTAGTTGCTTATTTTTTTGTTTGGTAGAATATAAAATTAAAATATGGTTCTACTCATGGCGCCCGTGTGGCACTATGTTCAGGGAATTCACAGTAAAAATTTTAATCCATTTGACGCTTTTTTTAGGGTTGCTAGAAAATAAAACAAATTTCTACGCTGTAAATATTTCACCATACTAGTGGTGATGGATATTACACATGCCTTTTTCAGAGTATTGCTAAAAACTAAGTATCAAAACATGCCTATAAATAACTTATTTTAACTGCACATTAATAAAATCGCAATCGTATTGGTAACCTTAATTTCAGAAATAATGTCAACCTAGTAACCGTTGTTCTATAAGCCAGTGAGGGAAAACGAAGCGTTAATACAGCTGGGTTAACATCAATTGCTTGTGTGCTCATTGAGCAAGCAGTTGGCAGCTTACTGACTTGAATAGCTTGTTGTTATCATGTATTTGAAATAATGTTATCAAAGTGTTTTCATATTATTTTGGAGCTGCAAGGCCCAAGTATACCACTATTGAAACTCTTCAAAGAACAATAGCCACACTTAAATAAGAAACAGTACAATATTGCAGTACCAGAACTCTTCGTAGGAGCATTAGGTGACATCCAACATAAACTTAATTAATTCTACACTGACGCTCTCCAGAGCAGTAACTTCTTTATGGAGGACTACATGGAGCTCCTCCATTTGTGTTTGATCTTCCTTGGTGGAAGTGTATCTAATGTCAATAATTTCGGAGTACCAGGTGCCCTTCATCAGACCAGGTGGATGGCTCAGGCCATCTTTGTCTTAAAAAAAAAATATTCAGAAGACAACGTAAATTAACTGCACGAGAGGAGAACAGCTTGCAGGAAATGTGCTTGTTCATTACAATCATTTATGCAAAGTATACTGGCATGTAGCACCAATGACAATATAAGCTTCAAGAAATGATTTAGCCCTTTTATCTCGAGTGAAGGACTATCCCAATAATGCACTAGTTAATGTTGCAAGAAATTCATTCAAACTACACCTTTGGTATATATCAGAAGAGCTTGTGGAACTCTCGTTCTTTAACTAACGCTTAGTTGTTAATTAAAAAGTAAAGATGGTTGCAAACCTCACAAGACCAGCAAATAAAAAGTTAGTCACCCAAGCGCCTAGATGCCAAGTGTTTCAAACCAGAAAATACTCTATCGTTCGATGTGACAGAGTAAAAATCATCAGACATAATTATTCGACATTCTGGTTAAAAATAGAAAAAAAATTCTCGAGAATTTCTTCTGTAACAACCGAATAAGTAGATCAGCAGTGGCTACAAATATTTGCAAGGAAAGGCAATTGAGATGAAAGTTGTTTTTGATTGCGCAGAGAGAAGCATAGCACTGATCAAATAGTTCAACCTAACACTCACAAAAGATGAACTACAAAAACAATATCTTCTTCGCATTGTTAAATCTCACCAAAGGTCATTCCCTACACCCTCTGAGGCAAATATTCTGCAGTAGTTCGTCATTAAGAGCCCAGTCATTCGTGTTCACTATTATTTTCTGTGCCAATTGATCAAATGGGATGTTACTGCTTATGCTTATTAATGGATAAGAATTATTTTATTTTTTCGTTATGAAACTATATTGTTATAGTTATAAATGATCCGGATGTCACTTAATCTGGATTACGTGGTGAGCGTGTCTGAATATATGTCAACAATGAGTTGATTCCATGTCCTACATTTCTTTCCGTTTTGGTTCAAGTCTTAGTGGCGTGGCAGATCTTTAGTGCTATTACTGCACCTAATCTTGAACTTTCTCAACACATAGTACAATTTTATGAGTCTGTTTAAGTGACTCAAAATTAGTGTATAAGGGATTTATTAGTACATTATATGATACAGTACTGTTAAATACAACTGCCCCTCACTGCCCCCAAACTACTTACCTTCACTGCCTCTACACTTCCTTCAGTAGCACTTAGTAAGTATTTATTTAAATAAATAATCACTTTTTCGTGTGTTATAGGTTAATATTTTTTTCTTTCATTTCAGCTATGAATTAGCCACTTATTTCTATGTGGTAGGCCTTTGTGTTTTGAAATTTGTAATAATCTAGATATGTTGCTAATCCGGATCACCTATCCCCCAAGATAATCGAACATATGTTACAGTCAATGTATTAAATCAGGCAATTTGCAAAATTCCTGTGAAAATGTTCCTTTACCATGTTGTTAGGTTAGTTTAGGTTAGGTTAGGTTCAGTGTGAATTTTAATGGAACTTTTGCAGTTCTCAGCTGAATAACCTAACCTAACTTAACCTAGACACAACATGAACAACATGTATTTTTCAGATTTCCTAATTTGACACATTGATATGTGTACATTGATATATATCCAGGGTATATGTATTTTCCACTAAACAGGGATAATACCTAATGGCGATAACTTCTTCTTTTTCTGTAATATGAATCTTCTGACTCACCATAGGCGATCATATAGATGATCATGATACATGTACTGTAAATGAGCAGTTTTATAGAAAACTAATATAACCTAATGTAACCTAATCTAACCTAATCTAGCGTAACCATACCCAACTTTAGATATTTTCCTATGTCTTATGATATTAAATGTCTTCTTAAATGAACTAGAGTAAATTTTATCATATGCGATTTAATTTCCACTAAGTTACAGATAAAAAAAAGGAAAAAGATATCCCTTTTGGCAAAAATTTTAGATTTTTTTAAAAATTAATCGGTGATTATCCCTATTTAGATAAAGTTCCACGTACCGGCGCGATCGATTGATTGCGCCACCCAACTAATGAATCTGTGGAAGGTAAGTCTTTTTTTTTATAGTCATTCTTGGTGTTTCAAACATAATTAAAAAATAAGATATATTTATCGCTATATAAGAGATGATAAAATTTACAATTCCTACAAATAAGATGATGGCATATATTCAAGCTAAATTAAGCTGATTGATATTTGATGTGTATTTATTGAAGATGTTTCATACGAAATACATCAGATTCTAAGTTACAAGAGTAAAATCACATTTATTTACAAGTGTGATGGATAGTGACATTTGTATCTTAGCAAAATTAGGACGCCAAATTACAAATATCTACAATTTAGACAGTGGTTATAAAATAAAACAATTATAAATTGCAAAATAGTAAACTTACATTTGTTCCCAATGAAAATTGCTTATTGGTGCATATTGCTGTAAAATGGCAATGGGTTGTGCACTATTTGCCTGTGGGATTAAAGGGACATCGTTTGGTTTTACACCCTCCATTGCAACGACATTAGTTTTTGATGAATTTGGTCTCTGAGTGTAACTAGCAAATAAGTAGAAGGCGCACGTTTGCGTACTAAAACATGGCGTCACGTTCATATGTAAACACAATGGTAGTGGTGCACAGATATTAACGTTTATTTTATTTTATTCTATTTTTTTTATTGGGCACCCCCCTACATCCTTGTGTAAGGTGAAGTGCAGAAGCGTTTACAGCGCCCAACAGGGAAGCATGCTAAGTTCATGCTTGCTTCATGTCTCATGAGTTAAGGGCGTAGAAGCCTGAAGAGTCGAGGGCATAGAAGCCTGAAGAGTCAATGGTTTATGTCTAAGCAAGTTATTGGAAGTTCCAACAACTTGTCCCTGAATACGAATTCACAACTTTCGACTTACAGCAGGTACCTACTTTGCTGCGAGGTGAACAGGGACGAAGGGGACTAGGAAGAGTGTCCAAACAACTTCCGCCGGCCCGGGAATCGAACCCGTGACATCTTGCTTGCGAGGCAAAAACGGTACCGCTCTACCACCAGCTCCCCATTCAGGTTTATGGCAGCGAAAAAGATTATATCATGGTATATATTTTGATATCACTTATAATTAGGCGACTATAACAGAAACTAGAAATTCGAATAATTCGAATTATTGCACCAAGAAAACATAAATATTTATTAGCTAATAATAACTAAGTTACTGATGGGACATTTTTTAGGTGTGTGCCGTGTTTTGGAGTACTCCAGGGAGAGACGCTATTCAAAAATATAATTCATTTCCCCAAAAATATTAGAATATATGGGTGCAACGTTGCCATAGAGCAGACCTAATTAATGTGAAGAATGCAGTGATACGTGAAAAAAAAGAACATTTTAGTAGAGAACTGAAAGTTCTTGGTCTAAAATGTGCATATTTGAGTAGTGATCAGGCCAAATGTACCAGGATCTGAAACCTGATGCCATACCTAATATGAATCTACCAGTTACCAGTGGTTCAAGGTTTTATGATGCTGAAACACACATTGGTGAAATGAGACCGTTCAACAATAAAAGTTGGTATGTTTATAAGTGTGCCTGATTTATTTTAATAAAGAGTTATTTTGTTATACCTATTTCTGAGATGCTCCTCCCCTCCCTTTAATTTCTTATAAATTCCTTTCTGTATTCCTATGTCATGTTTAAGTTTTTTGGTTATCCACCTTGGCTCATTCTTATTTGACCTAATTTTTCTGTAAGGTATATTTTGTTTCTATGCTTTACGTAGTATACTAGTAAATATATTATAGTCAAGATCTATCGTTATGTTGCCGGAGACCTCACCCGTTACTAGCAGGGACTGACCTGACTGTTCCCAGGCGACCATACCTAGGTACCTTCTTAACAACTCATAATCCTCCCATCGAAAGTCTGGGATTCTAATCATATTGTCATTGTTTTTCGTTTCCCAATTTAGGGTGAACCTGATTTCTCTGTGATCACTGTTCCCCAGTTCTTCCCCGATTGTGATATCTCTGATAATATTTTCTTTATTTGTTAATACTAGGTCTAATATATTGTCAACTCTAGTAGGTTCATAGTGTTACGAACCACGTCATCTATTGTCATGATCTACCTACCCAGCACCACGAGCAACGCCATCTAGGGACGAAACCCGAGTATGACTAGTCTTAGTCACCACTCCAGGTGTCCCTTCTCCATATCCTGGTTGTTGCGTCACCTCCTCCAAGTCTTCCTCATCAGCTCCTGATCGAGGAGAGTTCAGTTCACTCTGGGAAGTGACCACACTAGGATCACCTATTCTGGAAACCTACGGCACAGTGACTACCTACCATCTTCTTCAATACTCACCCTTACTCGTCAGACACCTCAGCACCGCACTTGAGTATTTTATGTTACCTCCCACCTCCACTTGCTTCAGATTGTTTATGTGGTATAAATATGTATATACTGTTAAGCCAATGTTGCGTATGTTTAGGTTAAGTATGGTTAAGGGTAAATTATAGAAAGCTGAATATTTTGTTAAGGAATTTATTGTACTTTATTATACACAACAAAAACTGGCATCCTTTGTCTACCCTTTTATAGTCCGATTGTCTTTGTTTATTTAATTTTTTTTACTGTTGTTGCCTGTTGGGATCTGGGTAGACTTTTAACTATATTCTAAATCCCCAACTCGTAACAAATGGCGACCGTGACAGGACCCAACCTTAAGTGCCATATTTCTTCCCCCCTTGTTACTCCTTGTTAATTATTCCTCCCAGTCACTTCTGTTCACAATTGCTTTACGGTGGTTTAAAGTTCCCTTCATATGTGTGTGCATATATTGGTATTATCGTACAGTAAGAGTGACAGACGTAGGATATTAGGTTCCGAGTGTCATAAGGCTTACCTGTTATTACACGTAGGCAGTCGTGTAGTAAGTCTTATCTAGTGTAGGGAAGAATCCGGATCTGTTTAATGCCGTACCCTCGCTCCAGAGTAGGCTGTTCCATAGTCACTAGTTTAGGGTGAAGTGAAATCTTGGGACGCCCCTCTCTACCAGGACCCCATAATTATAAAGCCTCAATTATTGTTCTTCTCATTATCTCATTCGGGGTCAATAATAAAGTAACTCAAGGGTTGTTTATCCGGATCTTTATATTAATGCCGTAATACGCCCTTCATGTTTCAAGTATCTTTCCAAGTCTCTTATCCTTATCTAAGGATCTTATCAGAAGAACAATATTCATAAGTGTAATTTCCCTAGGTATAACTTGGGTAGTTTCCGGGACTTTCTGGTTATCCACTGCCGTGATATTTTCTAGGGTAATCCACTTATCTTATCTTTTTGGCCATTAGTTAATTAATCTAGTTTTCTTAACAATGGCCACCTCAGGATTTGATCTCCAAGATTTTATTGAAAATCCTTCCGTAGCTAAATTACGTGTTAATATCCTGAAGAAAGAATGGAAAGGAATAGCCACTTATTACAATATCCCATATTCACAGCAAATGACTAAGGAAATGTTAAAAAATCAGGAAATTGAAATGTTGGTTCAACAAGTAGTTTTAGAAGAATCCGCTGTTGATCAATTAACGTCCATGTCCAAGATACTTCAACCACTATCCACCACCCCTCCTCACTCAGAAGTTGCCTCAGGTCTGGCTAGCCCTCAAGAAAAAACACAAAGAGTTGACGCCTTAGAACTAGAACGAGCTAGGTTCGAGCTCCAAATCAAAATGAAAGAACTCCAGTTGGAGCATGAGTTGGAACAGGCCAAGTTGGAACAGGCCAAGTTGGAGCATGAGGGAAAGTTGGAACAGGCCAAGTTGGAGCATGAGGGAAAGTTGGAACAGGCCAAGTTGGAGCATGAGGGAAAGTTGGAACAGGCCAAGTTGGAGCAAAAGTTGGAGCATGAGGGAAGGTTGGAACAGGCCAAGTTGGAGCAGGAGGTTAGACTGAAAGAACTACAGGTGAAAGAGACAAAAGTCACCTTAACATCGGAGTTTAAATCAAAAGAAGTGGCATTAAAAGAGAGACTAGCTGCTTTTAACCCTGCTAATGCTTCTTCCCTTGTTCCCGAGTTTGATGAATCCGATATGGACGGGTCATTTAGGACTTTTGAGAAAATAGCCGGGAAGAATGAGTGGCCTAAGGACCAGTGGGTGTCGGTGTTAGTTCCTAAATTATGTGGTAAGGCTCGTAGAGTTTATAACTGTTTAGACCAGACTGATGACTATGATAACGTAAAAAAGAATATCCTCACCTCTTATGCTATCACGCCAGTTAGATACAGGCAGAAGTTTCGTAAACTAACCAAAACATTTTCACACACCTTTGTTGAGTTTGCTCAAGAAAAGCTTAGGTTTTTCAAGAAGTGGTTAGAGGCTACAGAGACCTCCACATTTCAGGATTTGTTAAACTTGGTAGTCCTGGAGGAGTGGAAGAGCAAGATACCATTTCACATCTTGAAGCATGTGGAGGAGCGTGGAGAGGTTAATTTAGGGCGTGCGGCTGAGCTGACTGATGCGTACGCCTTGCTGGTGGAGTCACTGGGCAGTAGGGAACGTGGTACTTTCCGGCATGTTAGGTCCTCCTCTGATGATAACCTTGGGGACGTGAGTGGTAGGTCGAAAGGTCCCACATCTACCCCCCCCTCTGATGCAACCAAGTTTTATTGTTCTTACTGTAAAAAAACCAGGCCATACGATCCAGTCTTGTAAACACCCAAAGTGTCGAACTTCTAAAAGTAGTTCCCTGGATCCCAAATTTAAACCAACAGCAACCACCAATGTAGAAAGGCCCCATCAGGATCTCTTCTCTTCATTCACCTATGAGGGAAAAATTTCAATCATAGAGGGGTCTCGCTCTTTCCCTATTCGTATACTACGTGATACGGGCGCAGCACAATCTATCCTCCTGTTTAACGTCATTCCTGATATATCTACCGCATTTACTAATGAGAGTGTTCTAATTTCAGTTCTCTCATCTCATTCTTCCTATCCCTTAGCTAAAGTGCACCTCCAATGTCCCTTGATTACTGGGGAAGTGCAAGTAGCCATTAGGAAAGATCCAATGCCTGTGAGCGGCATTCATTTATTATTGGGTAATGACTTGGTAGGAGATCTAGTGGTTCCCAACATAAAGACAGTCGACTCTCCCTTACCTGTCAACTCCACCACTGACCTTGAAGAAACTATTCCTCACCTTTTCCCATCTTGTGCTGTCACCCGGTCACAGAGTGTGCGAAATGGGCCCTCCTCATCTAAAACCACCTCCAATATCTTCCTACCCACAGAAGTTCTGTACAATAAGACCATTAGTAAGGATGAGCTCATTAAAGCCCAACAATCTGATCCATCTTTGAATAAACTTCATCATGCAGCAGTTGAGTGTAAAGATTTTAACACCCTTCCTTGTTTTTATTATCAGGAAGGGGTTTTGATAAGGGCCTATAGACCCCCTGAGCTTACCCATCTAGACACGTGGTCTGAAATACATCAAGTGGTAATTCCCTCCTCAGTCAGACCAGCATGAATTGCCCTTGCCCATGATGGTATTTCAGGACATTTGGGTATCCTGAAAACATATACATTATACAAAGCTCCTCCAACACTATTACTGGCCTGGACTTAGGAAGGATGTGTCAAAGTACCTAAAATCTTGTCATATTTGTCAAATGGTAGGAAAACCAAATGAAAGTATACCAGTAGCTCCCATTAAGCCCATCCCAGTATTTTCTACACCATTTGAAAATATTGTTGTGGATTGTGTGGGCCCATTAACAAAGACTAAGAAGGGAAATCAATTCCTGCTCACAGTTATGGATACCAGTACACGTTATCCTGAGGCTTTTCCCCTTAAAAGCATCACTTCAAAAAATGTAATCAAACCTCTTTTGCACCTTTTCACTTCAGTGGGCATTCCTAAAGAGATCCAATCCGATCAGGGCACCAATTTTACGAGCAATCTTTTCAAACAGGTGATGAAAGACCTCAGTGTGGACCATTGTACATCTTCGGCTTACCACCCACAATCCCAGGGTTGCTTGGAACGGTTCCATCAAAACTTTCAAATCAATGCTAATAAACTATCTCCCCTCAACTATATAGTCCATACTCCTGATCGCAGAAAAGATTCACAACTTGTTCCCATTAATCTCATGAAACTTTACCATTCCAGGCAGTCGGAGGAAGACATCCCAGAGGCTATAAGCCTACCTGTATTGCATACGGCTTTGTCAGGGCCGGAGCCGGAGACAGATGACATGGACCTATTGGAGAATTTAGACTTCCCTCTACCTAAAGAAAACCCTGCTAACAGTCACATACTCAACAACTTGGATGAGTATTTTTCTGTTCCGAAGTCATCTCGAGCAAAAGATCTCACTAAGTTATTATCAACATTTCCTAAAGTCACGTCAGACCTCCCAGGGTTTTGCAATATACTTAAACATGATATTAAGCTAATCTCAGATGATGTACAACCCATTAGGCAATCAGCATATCGGCTAAATCCACAAAAAAGAGAGATTATGAAGAAGGAGGTAGATTTTTTGTTAAAACATAACTTAGCTGAGCCTAGTACCTCCCCCTGGGTTTCACCTTGCCTTCTCATTCCAAAACCCGATAGCACTTTTCGTTTCTGTACCGATTATCGTAAAGTGAACCAGGTCACTGTCTCAGACTCCTACCCTTTCCCTTTGATTGAAGATATAATAGACAGCATAGGCTGTGCAAAATTTATTACTACGGTGGACATGTTGAAAGGATATTATCAAGTGGGACTCGCGGATAGGGCATAAATAATCTCAGCATTTATAACTCCATTTGGTCTTTTTCAATATTTGGTTATGGCGTTTGACTTTTCTAATGCTCTGGCCACATTCCAGAGGGCAATCAATTACCTGATTCAGGACCTAGATGGGACGTTCGCCTACCTGGATGACCTGGTGGTGGTGTCGGATGACTGGGACTAACATCTGGTGCGTTTGGAGATACTGTTCGCACGACTGCAAGAGACTGGATTCACCATAAACCTGGCTAAATCTGCCTTTGGCCGGGCCTCAGTGACTTACCTGGGACATATCGTTGGGCATGGTATGGTGAGACCCAAGGACGCAAACGTTAAAGCCATCTTGTCCGTCCCCACTCCAAGGACGAGGAAGGAACTCATGCACTTCCTGGGGATGTGCGGCTACTACTGTCGGTTCTGCAGTAACTTCTCCAGCGTGGCCGGACCCCTCACAGACCTTACCAGTTCTGCGGTCCCTTACATCTGGAACCAGAGGTGCGACCAGTCTTTCCACTGCCTCAAAGCCTTCCTTGCCTCCAAGCCTGTAGTCCAACCCCCTGACTACACCTTGCCCTTCCATCTGCAAATCGATGCTAGCGGTGTCGGAGTGGGGGCTGTGCTCCTACAACCCGACCCAACCACTGATGTCCTTCACCCTGCGGCATACTACTCTGCCAAGTTGAAAAAACATCAGACCAACTACTCGACCATAGAGAAGGAGGCCCTGGCTCTGGTGTTGGCAATAAAGAAGTTTGAATGTTACCTCCAATCTCGCCCACAAACAACCCTAGTCTTCATCGACCATAACCCGCCCACGTTCATCCAAACCAACAAGACCTCCAATCAGCGAATCCTCCGCTGGGCTCTGCTCACCCAGCCCTATAATCTACAAGTCCGGCACATAAAGGGGGTGGACAAACTGATTGCGGATTCCTTATCCCGAGCTCCAGTGGAAATGCAGCAGCTACTCTCCAGACGCACCAGGTGATCACCTCCTTTGCGCCCGCGCTACGGAGGTCTTTGGAGGGGGGGTATGTTACGAACCACGCCATCTATTGTCATGATCTACCTACCCAGCACCACGAGCAATGCCATCTAGGGACGAAACCCGAGTATGACTAGTCTTAGTCACCACTTCAGGTTTCCCTTCTCCATATCCTGGTTGTTGCGTCACCTCCTCCAAGTCTTCCTCATCAGCTCCGGATCGAGGAGAGTTCAGTTCACTCTGGGAAGTGACCACACTAGGATCACCTATCCTGGAAACCTATGGCACAGTGACTACCTACCATCTTCTTCAATACTCAGCCTAAGTTCCTCAAGGGCCAGATCGCTGTCGGGTGGCGACACTGAGGCCTGGGTGCTGGCGAGGGACTGTACGGCCTGCAAAGTGACGATGTTGTTGACGTAGAAACCGGCCTCGGTGCTGAGCATCTCGTCTTCAGGTGTCGGGCGGCTGACTGGGGAGCGGGAAAGGGCATCCCGGATGCACAACTCCTTACCTGTGCGCCAAGCCGCGGTGAAGACGAAGGCCGAAATCTTCTCCTTCAGGCGCTGGAGGCGGGGATTCTCGATGGCGTCCAGCGAATAGTGGTTAATAATGGGGACCAAGGGCCTGTGGTCTGTGATGAGGTCGAAGTGCTGTAGGCCAATCAAGTAAAACTTGCACTTCGATAAGGCCCATACCACTGCCAGCAGCTCCAGCTCGATGGTAGCGTAGCGAGACTCAGCATCGTTGAGGAAGCGAGAGCCACACTGTACGAGCCGGTACTTTCCTCCACCGTGATCCTGGAGAAGGGCGTAACCAACTCCATACAGGCGCGAGGCGTTTGTTTGGAGGATGGTGGGGAGCGCTGGGTCGAAAGTAGCTAGGATAGGTGGACTTGACAGGGCCTCCTTCACCTTATGAAAGGCGAGGTCGTGGTCAGGGGTCCACGTGAAAGTCCTCTTGGGGCTCATTAGGGGGCGGAGAGGCCCGGCAACGGCGGAGACGTCAGGAGAAAATTCTGCCAGCTGGTTCTCCAGGCCCATGAAAGACCTGAGATCTGTAAGGTTGGCAGGTTTTGCAAAGTCCGCTATGGCACGAACTTTCTCCGGGTCCGCAGCAATGCCATCCCTTGAGAGTCGGTAGCCGCAGAAAGACACTGCAGGTGCGGCCAAGACGAACTTCTCGGCATCCAGAGTGATGCCGTGCGTCCTACACCTGGTCACTACCTCGTCGATGCGGCGAAGATGCGTCAGGTAGTCCTCATCGTAGAGGAGGATGTCATCCACTACCTTCACGCAGTTGGTCACGCCTTAAAGTGCCATGTCACCACGGAGGCAGAAGGCGTCCCCCGTAGCAGCGAATCCCATAGGGCCACGGCAGTAGCGGTAGCGTCCGTAAGGCGTGATGGAAGTGGTCAGTGGCTGATCCTCCTTCTTCAGTGGGATCTGCCAGTAACCACAGAGGGCGTCCATTGTCGAAAAGTGCCGTACCTTCGGGTCCACACTCCGTATAGCTGCAAAAGGCGGGACGGGACACCTGGCTGTTAAGCTTAGACAAGTCGGTAGTAATCTGCACCCCACCGTTAGTCTTAGCCACAGCGACTAGAGGGTGGCACCAAGGGGACAGGTCATCACCAACGGGTACGATGACACCCTGGGCCACCATGGAACCCAGTTCCTTCTTGACTGAATACCTGAAGGCGAGAGGGATCAACTGGGGAGTGGGTATGGCAAACGGCTGTGCATCTTCCCGCAGGTGTATCCTCAAAGGCGGACCCACCATAGCCTTCAGTGGCGCGGTCTGTAGGGCCTCCTTTGTCACCAACACATCCGAGTACTCCTTCAGGAAGTAGGCCCTTGCGGCTGAAGGAGACGTTTCGCTGTGAAGAGGAAGCAGCCGTGACTTGGGTGGAGGCGGGACGGGAGAAGACGCGGGTTCTGGGCAGCTCTGTGCGGCAGCACCAGGCGCGTTGCTCGTTGACTCAAGCACCCTGCTGGCGGTGTACCAAGCAGCTGGGATCTGCTCGGGAAAGTCTCTGGGCACCACGCCTAACTACTTGCAGTGCTCCCACGACAACAAGGGTGTGGCGAGAGTAGGCTGCACGTCCATCCATCCGTGACACGACCTGTCGCCGTAGGTGATCTCCGCTTGAAAGGAGCACACAGCATCCGGCATCTGGGACCCGTCCGCATTGTAGTACAGCAGCTGCGGCAGTGGTCCCAGGTCGCATTTGGTGAGGCCCAGTTTCTGGAGGTGCTTCAGGCCTATCACCGTAGTATCAGCGCCGGTGTCCGGTATCACCTCAATGTGACACGACACATTACCGTGTGTGACGGCGACGCGGATGGTAGGGGAAGGGGTAGCCCTGGTGCGTGTGGTCGATTCCACCCTCCTGATGTGACTGAGCTGCTGCTTGGGGCTGCGTGGGCCATCCATCTGAAGGGGGCTGCGTGCGAACCACCCCGAGGGAAGTGAGCTGCTTTCCTCCTCGTCTCGGGCTTTTGGGCTTCGGTTGGTGGCAGCATTTGTCGTAGTGTCCATAGCGACCGCAGGCCTGACACCTGTGGCCTCGTGCAGGGCACCTGTCTGTGTTAGACCAGTGGCCCTTACAGTCACATCCACGACACAGTGCGTCGGCGGCCGGGCATGTCTTGGGGCCCTGCTGCTTTCCACAGCTGCCACAGGAAGCACTAGGCAGAGACGTGGAAGAACGTGCGGCAGCCTTTACGTTGTTGGTCGCCTTCTTACCCTTCTTGTACTGTGAGATCGCTCTCACAGCTGGTGGGGCCCGTAAGGCAGAGATGGCGGACTTGGTGGCCTGGTATGACCGACATTCAGTCACTACCACCTGGAGTGTGGAGGAAGCGTCCAGGGGGATGAGTCGCTGCACCAACTCTTCTTGCCTGACACCTGTCAAGATCCCTTGCTTGATCCAGGCTTCCACACATTCCTGGCTGTGCGCCTTGCAGATGTCGATCTCCTCCGACAAACTATTTAAACTTACAAAAAAGTCGTCAAAGGATTCATTCTCCACCTGCTTGCAGCTGGTGAAGGCGCAGCGACGCAAAGCCTCGGGATTCCGACCTTTAACATGCTCCTGTAAAACGTCGAGCACATCCGTCACTGAAGACGTAGAATCGGGAGGCACTTGCGACATGTGCTCCAAAACTCTCTGGGTCTCCAGCGACAAACACATCCGCAGTTGGATGAGCTGTTTGTTTGGAGGTATGCTATCAAGGTCCACCATCGTGGAGTAATCTGTCCACCGCTGCCTCCACTCACGGAAAAGCTGAAACGTGACGTCTGGTGAGAGGGCGGGTGGGGGTTGAACAGAAGCTTTAGGAGCTGTTGGAGTAGCAATAATACCTGGAGGACGCTGGTGTGGTGGAGGAGGGAGGGTACTGGCGTCTTGTTGGGCGAAACCTGATATGAGTGAAGGGAGGGTGGGTTAGCGCCAGGGTCGCCAATATTTCAACAAAGCGCGCCTTTTCCTCCTCTCTTCGTATCTCCTACCTCTGAAATTCCATCTCTCTGAGTCTCTCGTCCCTGTCGTCCATCCACCTCAGAATTGCGGCAATGTCCGTCGCTAGAGGTGGAGGATGAGGGGCAGTGGGCGCAGAAGTTCCGTTTGCGCCCGGTAGAGGGGGAGGTGGGGAGTCGTGTCTCCCATCTTGACGTTGTCCCTTCTTACCGCCCATCTTAGTATGCTTGAACTGCGCTGTTTAGTATATAAAGTGGCACCTCATCAGCTCGAACCACATATATATGACATAAACAGCGCAGAAATAACGCTTAGAGTCCACTGTTCTGTCCGTGAGTGCGTGCGTGCGTGCTTGTGTGTGTGTGTGTGTGTGTGTCTGAGAGAGCAGATCGTGGTGGCCTTAATGAGGGTGGCTGGAGCCGCCGCGGAGGTGAGAACATTAGTGTCTCCCCGGATGTCACACGAGAAGGTTGTATGCCTGCGTGCTTCGTGGGTACCACAAAAAACAGGCCAATGCTCTAGACACACTAATACACTGACACTAACACTGCCACCGTCACTAAAACGCAATATGACGACGCAACACTGCACGTCGCGGCGAAACACAACGCAACACAACACAACACACTAAAGTCGATGCGCACATCGCCGGCAGTCTGTCGCATTGTTCACAACACTTGTAAGTCCACAGATCCTACTCACTGCGCCATGAAGGCTCCAAGTGTTCCCTGAAGAAGGCAGTGATGGGTAGGGAAACACCGGGTAACACTGAAGTCCATTTATTAAAGGATAGGAGAAATACAAGTAGTGACTAGCGTGTGCCATGCACGGCCCACAGAGTCAGACTGAGGCTGCCTTGCCATATGGCAGCCTCGGGGCAATGTTGCCACATAACACGTGCAGTGTTGTCACGTAATTACGTATATAAATGCTACTCGGCACAGTAGCTTATATACAAGGTTGCTACGCGTCACAGTAGCTTAGATACATAACCTACACTCACTCCTAACCTTTCCTATGTCGTTACCTCCTACACTACTGGCTTGGGACCCTCCTCTGACAAAACCCTATCAATCCTCTCAGCTACATGCACTATCCCAGCCCCAGGAAAACACCCCCTTGTCCTACGTTTCCTATCTCTTGCACAAAAAGTCCTATCTAAGAACCTCGCCTCGCTGTACCCAACTACCACGACCTTACCACTGGACAGGGTTTGAACAAATGCACTTTTTTCTCCTGGCACCACACCGTCCTGCCTCTTCTCTTCATTGCCAGCTTCCTCAAACACTTGGTAGGGGTTAGCACTCCACACCCAGGTCAGCTTTCCTGAGTCTGACCCTAGACCCCTTGGAGACATCCAATCTCCACCCCTGCTTCCCTTGACCCTCCTTCGCAGAAGTCCTGCTAGGCAGGACACCTACCTCAAGGAGTTCAGTCCTGAGGGCTTCGTTCTCCCCCCTTTAAGACGTCTGTCTTTCCCCTCTACTGCTCCAGCTGACTTAACAGAGTGGCCAGGGGTCGTCTTTCCTCACACACCGTCCCTCTTCCCCCACAACATAATGATCCAAGGCGGCCATTTCCTATGGTCACTAACACGAGCACTTAGGGGCACGTCCTTCTGCAAGCTAGGTCAGGTCGGTACTGAACTTGGTCAGGTCGGTACTGGGCTAGGACAGGTCGATACTGAGCTAGGTTAGGTCGGTACTGTTATAACTCCATTAATTGCTAGCAAGTAATTTACCTCAACAGCTGTAACATAATTAGTAAAGTAATAATTGCATAAAAAGGTTTTAAAGCTCATAGGGGGTCTATTAAAGTATGTTAGTAAAAACTCGTTCATAAATGAATTACAAAATAAAAAATGTCACATTGAATATTATTGTTTAAGATTTCCAACGAATGTTATAGCCAGCGCCTTGCACAAACTCTTGGACTGGCTTGCGTCCTGCTTGGCGCTTCCGGCAGAGGTCTTCAGCCTTGTCTGGAGGTTCTTGCAAACTTATTTTTGCCGGTTCCTGGGTGGCTCACTACGAGATTCTTTGATGATTTCAAATGATACAAATCACGGTCAGCTTGGATCCATTGGATGGAACGCCAAATAGTTGGGTGGCTGTGTCCAACCAACCTGGTGGTAGAGGAAGTAAAGAAAGCTTTAAAAGGAATGAGTAAGGGCAAAGAAGGAGGAGAAGATGGCTTAACCACTGACCTGATCAAAGATGCAGGAGATTTTGTATGAGATGTTAGTTACAAGACTAGCGAGGTCATCCTAAAACTATATCTTGCGCTTGTGAGACCTCACTTGGAATACGCGGTTCAGTTCTGGTCACTGTCCTACCGAATAGATGTAGAATCCCTAGAAAGAATTCAGAGGAGAATGACAAGACTAATCCTGGGCATTAGGAACCTTGAGTACAGAGACAGGTTAAAGCATCTTAATCTGCACTCCCTCGAGAGACGTAGAGTGAGGGGCGATATGATCGAGGTGTATAAATGGAAGTCAAGGGTAAATAAAGGTGATATAACAAGTTAACAAACATCATCATTAAGTCGAATACGCTGGATACCTTCAAACATAGGTTCGTTAGCTGGTTAGCTCGTTTGTGGTTCATGAGGTTGAAGTGAAATTTGTTGTGCCATTTTTCCTAATATGAAAATTGTGCCATTTTTTCCTGTGCCATTTTTCCCTTACCATTTTTTTCCTGTGCCATTTTTTCCGGTGACATATTTTCCGAGTACCACGCGCTCTATGTGTTCAAGTATCTGGTGAGCCTACTTGTTAACTTCATTTTCTCTGTAACCAAGGAACCTTAGGATTACCCGAAAATAATTAGATAAATGCTGAAAATTGGTATACATGTTGAGTGATGTATTACAGTTCTATAGAGTAAAGGTCCCATAATATCCGATACACCTGTTTGCTGCCATCTTAAGAACATAAGAAAATAAGGAGTATGCAATAGGGCAGCTCCTGTCGAGAGTTACAACCACTCTCTATCATCCATGAATCTATCAAGCCTCCTTTTAAAACTTTCCAGCGTCCCAGCACTTACTACAAAGTTGCTAATCTTGTTCCCCTCGTCCACCACCCTATTTGTGAACCAGTTCTTTCCTATCTCCATCCTAAACCTAAACTTATCCATCTTAATTCCGTTCCTACGAGTCCTATCCTGCTCGTATACTATAATAGGGTGTGTCATACGGAGGCGAATTTTTTTTTTTTGAGTTTGAAAAATCGGCCCATGGTATTAATGATGTAGTTCTATGTGCAGAATCATGTGATATCTTCAGATTTGAAAAGTTTTTAATTTTTGCTAGGTAAATTTTAACTTGAAATCTTATGAAAATTCAGTATTCCCACCCTTTTACCAACACCACTAAATAGCTTATTTAAAGTAAAGTAAATGTATCAGGTTAATTTATTAGGATGAAAATGATCCAGAATAGTGAAACGAATGATCTTGACACATTTATTAAATTTAATATTCCTTTAGAAAACAAAATCATCAAATACAAAAACCGGTTTTACTACTACGACCCGGTGTTGCTGCACACCATAGAGAACATGTCTTTCTTGCTTCTGTTTCTACTCATCACCTCCCTGCTGACCACCTGAGCTCGGATGTAGCCTTCCCTCCTCTCCTGGCTGTACACGTGACTGCTGGCCTCGCTCACTTGCTGTACACAACGCTCTATACTCTGGGTGTGCGAGGGCCAGGCAGGGACATGCATGGGGTTGTCCAGGAAAGCTCTGACTTGAACATTGGTGAGGCTGTAGGTAAGAGGGGGCTCACTGCCAGCCTGGATGTTATCCAGATCTATGAGATCAGTGAGGGTCTTGGCACCTAGATTGACTTCAGGAGTCTTCCTGACCCTGAAGGAATCGTCACCAACTGATTCGTCATGCCCAGATCCTCTCATAAGTCTCATATCCAAGATCTTTTTGACTGCCACTCTTCTCTCCTCCTCATCCTTACTGCAGAGCATTGTCTGCAGAACTGCCTCGGGATGAGCATACCAGGAAGATCTCCTCACAGTCTGCTCCACAATCTGAACAACCTTCCTTGGCTGACTCCTCAGGAGCTCAAGCTGGAAGAGAACATGCCTCGGACCTTCGGAGAACGATGACTTGACCTTGGTGTTGAACCAATTTGGCAAGTAGACACTCACGATGAATTGGACAATAAGTCTCAGGTTGTGAAGCTGGTTCCCTTTCAGTTTATGATGAGCGACCCAAATTCTGCAGAACCTGAGAGCCGGTGAGCCACCTAGAATGTGAGACTGGACCTATCTGCAGGTAAGCAAGTCTATCAGGCATGACCCCAGTTTTGATGGCACTGCAAATCATGTAACCATAGTACTGGTCAGTACTCAGGTCGTCAATGATAGTATGTGCAAGCTCAACGAGTGGAGGGCCAACTGTGATTTTTTCAAAGCTCGGATTTATTTCTAACTCAGTGGCAGAGTCCAGCATCTTGCCAAGAGGACCAGACCATCTGTTGTTTGAAAGAGTCTTGCCATCCAGCTCCTGGATCAGATGTCTGAGTGGCAACTCGTTGGTGTGGAGGTCACAAACAATCCAGACCAGCTTCCTCCCAATCTTCCGCTCTATCCACTGTATGACCCCCCTTGCCACCCTGTGTTCGTGTTGGTGCTGTCCCCTCCAATGGCCTGCAGGGTCTGGTCTACGTTCCTCTCTCTGAGCCAGTTCACAATGTTATCTGCCACTATCTCAGCTGGTTTCCTGATGTCATCTTTCTCTGGAGTGAAATGCCACAAATACTTCCCTCCTGGTTCACTGCAGCAGGAGTAGTGTTCCTCCTTCACCATGGCAGGGAACAACTTGTCAGAATCTCCAACTTTCATGAACACTTTAGTGTCATCCCTTCTCCCATCAAAGAACAAACAATTGATTCCATTTTCTCTTATCCCCTTATCAAACTCCTCTAGGTTACTGACAAGTTTCTCCTGAGCTCTCCTTACTTTGTTATGATCTATCACCAGGTGAACATCATCAGGTGTTATCAAACCACCGTCAATCCAGGCAGCTGTTGCTATCTCTGCAGTTTCTCTGAGACCAGTGTGGTGTCGCATGCTGGCCAGAGCTATGCTCGGGATATCTTTCTATTTCGAATCTTATGCCTGGAAGGTTTGGGATCATTATTTTCTGGGTTAGGGACAAAGTCACCATTCTCCTGGTCAGCACTCGGATCAGCCATGGGGAAGTCATTAAACTCTGAATCAGCTTGACTCCAATCATCGGCCTTTTTTACCTCACCCTGGGCCTTCTCAAGTCTCTTTTCCTCGGCAACTCTTCTCCTCTTCTGTCTCTCTGTGGCAGCCTCCTGTCTCTTGGACTCCGGAATATCTTGGCTAGAAATCATGAGAGCCCCTATACTGCCAGTCTTCTCTCTCTGTGCTTTGACAAATGCCAGTTCGATCACAGGAATCTTCAGTTCACGCTTGCAAATACAGGAGATGTGGGCCTCGGATTTACAGCCACGATCGCATCCAAACTCAGGACAGAGAACAATTGGGCACTTGCAAGTAATTATGTCAAATAACTGGTCCAGTTGCTTAGCAAAGCTGTCCTTAACTGCAAGTTTTCCTCTCCAAAGAGAGATATCTCTTGCCTTTTCCCAACTGGCTAGCAGTCTCTCACTAATCTTCTTCTGACTTGTTATGACTGGAGGCTTGAACTGAGCGTTAGCCAGAGTGTACTGTGCCAAGACAGCTTTGGTCATATCACTGGCAATGTCTTTGTTTGTGTAAGTTCTTTGGTTCTTTTCACTGATTTGCCTGATTAAAACACCGTATCTCAAAGCATCTCTCAATGTATGCAACTCCGACTTCAGGAGCTCTCTCCCAGACCCAAGATAGTGACTGAGATGGCTGGATTTTTGGTTCCTCGTCCTGACACAAGCAGCCATCGCAAATATTATCAACTTATAAATGCATCAGAATCTGAAACAGAAAAAAATATTGTTAGTTGGGTTGTTAAAGAATGAAGTCAGAAAGCAATGTTCACTATTTAATTGTAATGCACTAATGGAGCTGTACGTTAGATTTTCGATAAATTTCACACTAAAATTTACCTAGCAAAAGGTTGCAAAATATTGAAACTGAAATTATTTTCTGTTTATATACACTAAAATCTACCAAAAAAGTGATGGGCCATTAGTTTTAGCTGATCTTCCCTCCTATGACACACCCTAATACTATAAGAACTTTATCTATATAAGCTTTATTGATTCCTTTCACCCACTTAAATACTTCTATCATATCTCCCCGCACTCTTCGTCTTTCTAAAGAATGCAAGTTTAGTTTCTTTAACCTATCTTGATATGGAAGGTTTCTATGTCCCAGAATCATTTTCCTCATTCTTCTCTGCACCGACTCCAGGGAATTCATATCCATTCTATAATAAGGGCACCAGAACTGAACTACATAATCGAGGTGCTGCCTGACTACCACAAGATATAGTTGCAATAAGACCTCTGCACTCTTATTACTTACACATCTATATATAAAACCTAAGACTCTGTTTGCCTTATTTCGAACATTAACGCACTGTTTTCTTGGCTGTAGGTCCGGGCTTACAAGTACCCCTAAGTCTCTTTCACAAGTCGACTTCTCTAGGTTGATGCTGTTAAGGCTGTATACATTGACAGTATTTATTCTTCCAATATTAAGTACGCTGCACTTGCTGGTGTTGAATTTCATTTGCCATTTTATTTGCCAGTTTATTAAAATCCCCTGTAGTCCATTTGAATCATTCCCTGAATTAATCTGCTGCCATATTTTCGTGTAATCCGCAAATTTGCTTATGTCACTGCTGATCCCAGCATCTAGATCGTTTATGTAGATTATGAAAAAGAGTGGGCCTAGTACTGACACCTGGGGAACCCCACTGGTTACAAAGCCCCACCCAGATTTAACACCATCAACGCTGACCCCCTGTGTTCTACCAGTGAACCATGATTTTATCCAATTAAAAACTTTCCCCTCGATACCATGAGCCTTAACTTTTCTCAGAAGTCTCTGATGCGGTCCTCTGTCAAACGCTTTGCTAAAGTCTAAGTCAGGGGTTCTCAACCAGGGGGGAATTTACCCCCTAAGGTTTTGAGGGGGGGGGGGGAACTGATACTAAAATGGAAAAAATAAAGGATTTTAAGTATTATATGCATATTATTTGGAATGCACTTTTTGAGGCAGACAATCTTGGAAAGGAGGGGGGAATGACATTCTGACATATGGTGAAAGGGGTGCATGGGGCAAACAAGGTTGAGAACCACTGGTCTAAGTAAATATCATTGTAATTTTCGTCATAATCTACTACCTCGAAGACTTTCCTAAAAAAGTCAGCAGATTTGTTAGACATGATTTTCCCTTTGTAAACCCATGTTGAGAGTCGTAGATAATTTGTTTTTCTCTAAATGCGATCGGATGTTATTTGCTATTTGATTCAAGAAATTTCCCCACTACTGACGTCAAACTAATAGGCCGGTAATTTGACGCTGATGCTCTGTCACCCTTTTTGAATATGGGTACTACATTTGCCTGTGTCCACAAGTCTGGCACAATTCCCGTGTCTAATGATTTTGTAAACATATTTACAAGGGGGTCCGCTAATCTGTTCCCTACACACTCTTTCAAAACTCGAGGGAAAATTTCATCCGGCCCTGAGGATTTTGTCTTCTTTAATTTATTTATCTTCTTAAGAACATCCTCATTTCTGATCGTGATATTCTTTAATTTCTCTTCTTCATTTCCATTAAATATCATTTCCACCTCTGGTATTTCCTCTTGAATTTCTTTGAAAACTGATAAGAAGTAGCTGTTTAATGCTTTGCGTATTTTATCAGTATCATCGATCACGTATCCTCTCTCTGACTTTCAAGGTCCCACTTTGTCCTTAACCTTTGTCTTATATACCTGGAAAAATCCCTTGGGATTCGCCTTTGATTCTCTTGCTATCCTGATTTCGTAGTCCCTCTTTGCCTTCCGTACATTTTTCTTAACATTCCTAGATAGTTCATTATCCCTATTTCCGAGCTGCTCCTCCCCTCCCTTTAATTTCTTATAAATTCCTTTCTTTATTCTTATGTCATGTTTAAGCTTTTTGGTCATCCACCTTGGCTCATTCATATTTGACCTAATTTTTCTGTATGGTATATTTTGTTCTTGTGCTTTACGTAGTATACTAGTGAATATATTATAGTCATGATCAATTGTTGTGTCGCCTGTGACCTCACCCGTTCCTACTGGGGACTGACCTGACTGTTCCAGGCTAACTCACCTAGGTACCTTCTTAACCCCCCATAATCCGCTGATCGAAAGTTTGGGACTATGACCATATTGTCACTGATTTTCGTTTCCCAATTTAGGGTGAAACTGATTTCTCTGTGATCACTGTTCCCTAGTTCTTCCCCTATTGTGATATCTCTGTTAATATTTTCTTTATGTGTTAATATTAGGTCTAATATATTGTCACCTCCAGTAGGTTCTGTAATTAGTTGTTTTAAAAAGTTGTCCTGTACTGCGTCTAGGAAGTCTTCAGATTCATAGTCACCTACAATGTTGTCCCAGTCAATATTTCGGAAGTTGAAATTCCCCATAATGCACAGGTTGTTGTATTTTGCTGCCCTACTCATTTCCTGCCATATAGGCTGAGAACAATAGCCGCCTTATTGGTCAATATTACAAGCTAAATAGCTGCTAAAAAAATTTTCGAAAAGTAAAAGTGGTTAAAAATCATATATAGTACCCTGTTAACATTGTTATTTTTTGTATTTCGTGTGAAATTTTTGCATTAAAATAATTAACATTTAAATATAAGGAAGAACATTTTTTTGGGAAAATGCATTTTC
The DNA here is from genome assembly GCF_018991925.1 of Homarus americanus. NCBI lineage: Eukaryota > Metazoa > Arthropoda > Malacostraca > Decapoda > Nephropidae > Homarus > Homarus americanus. The sequence continues at coordinate 7,487,755 of NW_024735442.1, read as the reverse complement.
ATACAAGAAATATGCTTCGGCTTTCTAAATATGTATATGAATCAATACTTAGATTATAAATTGTATGTGTTATAAGGAATATACTCTCCCAAAAAGTGATTTCCTAAACTATAGCACAGTTCGTTATTCGCCAATGGTACTGAAAATTGATTAGAGACGATGTGGCAGCAGTGCGGCAGCTGACAGCTGTTATGTTTTGGTCAATTTTGTTATATGTCTTTTAATGAGTAAGATAATACTTGTAGTAGTGGTTATTTGATTTTTTTATCGAAGGGAACAGGTAAACAGAACCTTCTTCTCCACACCTCTACCACGTGGTCGCCCAGAAACTCCGCCCACAACTGCGTGACGTCAATCACAAGTTGTGCAATAACAGCATTATCTACGGCAAATAAGAAAACTTATTAAAGGGGATTTTCCCAGAGCTGGTTACTTCAATGAGGAAATAAGATATGGCTAGTGCTACTGGTGAATGGGATTACGCCCTTCTATGGGCTGAGTTAGAGAGTACCAAGGAAGAAAACCTGAAAGTAGAGTTAGAAAACTTGAAATTAAAGGAAGAGATAGCAAGGATGAAGGAAGAAACGAGACAAGGAAAGCCGGTGAATGACGATAACTCTGGGGAATGGAAGGTTGTGAGTAGTGGGACGACCAAACTGGTGGTGAAGAAACACACCAAGGATACGACAACAACGACAACAACAGCTAAGTGTACCAACTCGTTCAGTCCCTTGATAGACGAATTGGACGTTAGTACAGTCAGGGACAGGGCTGACAAGGAAGGTATAAAAACTTTAATTGTTGGTGACTCACAGGTAAGGTACTTGGACAGAGCTTTTTGTGGTAAAAAATAAAAAAAGGATACGGGTGTGTTTGCCAGGGGCTGAAGTGGGGGATATATTTGATAGGATGGACAATATCTTGTCTGGTATTGGGAACAAACCCATTATCTGCCTCAGTGCAGGAGGCAATGATATTGGCCTGTGTATAAGTGAAGAGCTTCTTGATAAGTTCAAGACAGCTATAGATCGTATTAGGACTAAGGGAGGGATCCCTATCATATGTGGTGTCCTGCCTAGAAAGAGAGTTAGCAATGAATGGTTGTCAAGGGCAGTAGGTGTAAACGGCCATCTTGACGGATATTGCAAGTCAATATCAGTTCCATTCATTGACAACTGGGACAACTTCTACGGCAAAAGGGACCTTTATGCTAAATCAGACAGCGAGTTAAGACCTAAACGCGGTAAAGGGAGGATTCAGAACACGACTAACCTAAATGTCTACTACGCGAACAGTAGAAGTATGAGAAACAAAATGGATGATATTTGGGCCTTGGTGTGTACCGAAAAACTCGATATAATAGCATTCACTGAAACATGGATCATCCTAGCCTTAGGTGAGTTCCCTGTCGAATACCAAATTGCGGATTACAAATTGTTCCATACAGATAGGCCTTCCAGGAAAGGAGGTGGAGTAGCAATCTATGTCAGGGATAATCTGAAGTGTGAAATAAATAAGGAAATAAAAACTGAGCGGAATACAGAAACAATTTGGATAGAATTAATCGACGGTAGGGAAAAATTAATCATAGGAGTAATATATAGACCACCCAATCTTGACAGAGTTAATGAGCGACTTATCTGGGATGAAATGCGCAGGGCTTCCATACACAACAAAGTCTGTATAGTAGGCGATTTTAACCTTGGACAAATAGGTTGGACTGACCTTACGAGTAACTCAGTATCAGAGGATTTCCTCGAAACGATCTAGGACTGTTTCCTAAGTCAACATATAACCGAACCCACCCGGGGTAATAATATACTCAATTTAGTTCTTTCGAACAGAGAAAACCTCATTAGCAATGTCGAGGTAGGGAACGAACTTGCAAACAGCGATCACAAAGAAATTAAATTCCAGTTAGATTTTCAGGTCAGACGTAAAGGGAATTCCATTAAAATCCCAGATTTCAGAAGAGCAGACTTTGATAGTTTAAAGAAGCAGCTGACAGAGGGGGTGTCGCACTTGGGTGTAAACCTGACAGATGACACTCCGACCTGATAACGAGATCTGAGATTGTCGAGTTCCACGACAATTTAAATAATGAGTTACTTAATGCACAAAGGCAGAACATACCATACAATAAACTCAGATCAGACAACAATGACCCTAAATGGATAAATATTTATTTAAAGAACATTATTGGCCAAAGGAAGGCTATAGGTAGAAGGATAAATCGTGGCGAAATTTACCTCCGGGAGTATTATAAGGTATTGGCCGATAGGGTTAAAACACGAGATAAGATTGGACCAATACGTTGAGATACCGGCAAGCTAACTGATAACGATGGAGAAATGAGCAATAATCTGAATAAATAATTTTCAACAGTTTTCACCACCGAAAATTTAAACAAGATACCCGAGGCACCGACTTTATTCAGAGATAGTGAAGAATACAAATTAAGCGAGATAGTAGTGACTAGTAACGATGTTAATAAGCAAATAGACAAACTGAAGCCTAATAAGTCACCTGGTCCCGATGAGATATTTGCCAGAGTATTAAAGGAATGTAAGGAAAAGCTTAGTATGCCCTTAGCAAAGTTGTTTAACATGTCATTAAAAACAGGTGTAGTACCAGAATCCTGGAGGATAGCGAATGAAATACCGATTTTCAAGAAGGGGGATAGATCACTATCCTCTATCTACCGCCCAATCAGTCTAACATCACTAGTAGGTAAATTACTAGAATCAATCATTTCAAACTTATTCGAAAACACCTGGAGAAGCACAAGTTCAACAATGATTCCCAACATGGCTTCACAAGCGGGCGTTCATGTCTAACTAATCTATTAACATTCTTTTCATCAGTTTTCAAATCGGTGGACGAGGGGCTCAATTATGATGTGGTATATCTCGACTTTAGCAAAACCTTCGACAGAGTCCCCCACGAAAGACTAATTAGAAAGGTAGAAGTGCATGGCATCAAAGGTAATATCCTTAAATGGATTAGGGCGTGGTTACGGGCAGGAAACAGCGAGTGAGCATAAATGGCACTAAATCGCATTGGAGCAACGTCGCTAGTGGACTTCCCCAAGGCTCGGTACTTGGATCATTATTATTTATTATATACATAAACGACATAGCTATCAGCATAGACAGCAACATAAGTAAATTTGCTGATGACACTAAAATAGGACGTGTAATTAAATCTGACGAGGAGTCTGCAAAACTACAGGAAGATCTAAGCAAATTTTTCGAATGGCTGGAAAAATGGCAGATGAAATTCAATGTGGACAAATGTAAAGTACTCAGTATAGGAGATGTAAACAGGGAAACCAGTTACCAGATGAACAACGATGCCATTGTGGAATCCCATTGCGAGAGTGAGTTAGTAGTAATTTATAAGTAGGAATCTTAAGCCAAGTAAACAATGTGTTTTTGCACGTAACAAGGCTAATAAAATACTTGGATTCATACAAAGGAGTGTTAGTTACAAGACTAGCAAGGTCATCTTAAAATTGTATCTAGGGCTTGTGAGACCTCACCTGGATTAGGCATTTCAGTTCTGGTCACCGATTTACAGAATGGATATAGAATCCTTGGAAAGAATCCAGAGGAGAATGACAAGACTAATCCCGAGCATTAGGAACCTTGAATACAGAGACAGGTTAAAGCATCTTATTTGCACTCCCTTGAGAGACGTAGAGTGAGGGGCGACATTACAAAGGTACTCAAACTATCCAACCAGGAGCAAACTCGTAACAATGGTTTTAAATTAGACAAATTTAGTTTTCGGAGTGAAATAGTAAACACTGGTTTGGAAACAGAGCAGTGGATGAATGGAACAAGTTACCAAATATCATCATTAACTCGAATACACTGGATAGCTTCAAACATAGGTTGGATGCTTATATGAGCAATAGGGGTTGGGTATAATCGGACTGCCCAGTATGGGTCAATAGGCCAGCTGCAGTTTCCTCCATTCTTATGTTCTTATGTTCTTATGTTAATGAAGATGCTTTTATTATTTTATTTATTTTATTTATATTCCAGAATTACAAGTATTATTAACACTTAAGTGTTGACGTAGCACAATATCCGTAGCCAGAAAGTTAAAATTTGAATTTGAAATACATTAATTACATAGGTACCTTAAAGCAATAGAGAACAAGTTAAAAACGTTCAGCCGGGTTTGATGTTATTTCGCCACCCCCGCGTATATTCACTTGGCATGACTCGATCAATCACATCCTTCCTTTGCTCTGGCCCAGATGCAAGCTTGACGTGAACACAGTATAGTCCTAATACATTTATGATAACATTCTTCTTTAAATACTTTTAACCGAATGCACCAATAAGTGTTTCCACATCCTACTGTTTTACCGACCAATTACACCACAAGAAGACCGCATAAATAATGACCTGACCTGCTCTATTGGTCACCTGTCACATTAAGCTATAATAAATAGCCTTCATCTCTCTTCTATGGCGCTTTTTTCTCCATTTAATTATTGTTTATTAAGTTTGAAACGCCAAGCTTAAAACGAAATATATCTATCTTTCGCATATCTATCGGTTGGGCTACATGATTTGGATAGAGTAAAACCATTAAAAGCGTGTAACACACCCACACACACACACACACACACACTTGTCAACCCTCAGTGAGACAGGACGTGCCCCGAAGGCGCTCCCGGTTTTAGCAGCCAGGCCGAGTCTGTTTGGCCCTGCCCACTCCCCCTGCTATACCCCTACCAACCTTACTACACCAGGATCGATTCAGCAAAACATTCTAGTGATTAGTGAACGATTGATTACGGAGCAGTGTTCCTATAGTTCACTTAAGGAACTTTCTCGGCAAAGCATTCTAGTCATCAGTGCAATAAGTGATTATCATACAGTGCTCGATAGTGCACCCCAAGGAAAAGTCAGACAGTGGGCACTTTATCGGTCACCTTTAAAGTGCCAGTGACAAGGACCACCGCGGTGTTTACGTATATCGTGAAAACTGTGTCGGCAGCCCCAAGCACCAGGGACAAGGACCCACGGTCTTTACGACTGACAAATATTAACAGATGTCTACCAGTGTCAGTGTCCCTCAAAGTGCCGCCAGTGACAAACACTTCCGTCCGCCCACAACAGATCTCAACAGATGGCCACCAATCACTTACTCCCGACGCAGTCTGTACCATCTAAAGCGTGGGAACTGTTATCCTGATGGCAGTGTTATCGCGCGACTCAAGTCACTGAAAACATTCCACGCGCGGAGCCGTAGACAAGGCCGTCATACACATAAGCCCATTAGAACTGTAACCTCCACTAGGAAACCGGAGAAACCCACCCCTGACAGACCATACCACCACACTGAAGTTCCACGGATATGGTATGATCTCCCGTCTTTACTGCTATCCAACGTCACTTCCCTAGCTAACAAGTTCGACGAGCTGGCAACTACAGTCAGGTCAACCGCCGCGAGCGTCGTTGCCATATGTGAGGCTTGGCAAATTGTGCCTGAAACGTGTCATATTGAGGGATATCAACTCTTTCATCACCTTCGTTTACAAAGACGCGGAGGGGGCGTTGCCCTCTTCTGTCAAGATGACCTACGCCCGTCACGCCTGGATGTTCAAGTCCCAGCAGATGTGGAAGCATTATGGGTACGTGTCGTGCTACGGGCCCACCCACGCAACACTGCTTCCATTATAATCTGTGTGGCATACCATCCGCCTCGATCACCCACCAGAGACACTCTTATCAATCATCTCATCACCACCTCAGACCACCTCAGAGTTAGGTACCCATGTGCCAAGTTAGTATTATGTGGGGATTTAAATGAAATTGACACCACTGATATCCAGGACCAGCTATCACTATCACAAGTTGTGACCTTCCCCACACACGGTCAAAATACCCTTGACCTTATCTTAACTGACTTAGCGGACCAGTACCAACCACCTCAACCAATGCCTCCTATCGGGTGTAGCACACACTTATCAGTGCTCTGGTCCCCAGCTGCCACTCCCACTCAAGTACAGAGACCCTACATCAAGACCTACAGGCGATTACTGACTCTGCAGTGCGCCTCTTCGGGCAGTGGATAGTTCACCATCCCTGGACTGAAGTACTTAGCGTGGATGACGTGGAAACCAAATGGATAAATTATACCAACACCACCACGGAAGCTCACCACCACTTCTTCCCCGAGAAGTCCGTCAGATCTCACCCAGCTGACTTGCCCTGGATCACACCTCGGATCAAAAGACTTATGCAACAGAGAGACAGAGCCTTTCATCTCAATGACCACATCCGCTACAGGTCCCTTCGCAACCGAGTCATCCGCGAAATACGCACTGCAAAGAAGTCCCACTACCCAACCAAATTACAACACCTGAAGCAGACCAACATCAGTCAATGGTATGGTAAGCTTAAAGAACTCTGTGGACTAAACAATAAGACACACCCCCTCCCCTTCCTTAGCCATCTCACTAATGTTGACGCAGCTGAGCAAACAAATAACCATTTCGCTACTATATGCCAGACGCTCCCACGGCTTGACACAACCACTCTCCCTGCTTACCTACCAGCCCCCCTTCCCACTGACTTAGTAGAAGAATTTGACGTAGCAAAACGCCTGGACAAACTAAAATTAAAACGCTCTACCACCCCCATTGACTTACCAATGAAACTCTTCAAGGAGTTCTCCCCGGAGCTTGCTAAACCCCTCTGCTCCATCATCAATGCTTCTCTCAGTCAAGCCAGATGCCCAGCTGACTGGAAGACCTCTTATGTATCACCAGTGCCCAAGTCAACCAGCCCACAATCCTTAAATCAGCTACGACCTATTGCAATCACCCCAATACCCAGCCTAATCTGTGAAAGTTTTGTGTTCGACTGGGCTTATGCTGATATTGCAGGAGTCGTAGACCCTCAGCAATTTGGCAACATGAAAACTTCCTCCACCACTCACTGTCTTGTCAGCTTTCTCGATTACATATACCGCCATCTCGAGAAACGAAAAACGTCTGTAGCTGTCGCCTTCATTGATTTCACTAAAGCATTCGACCTAGTCGACCACAATATAATCATCAACAAAGCTATTGACCTCGGGCTTCGGAGAAGTCTTATACCATGGCTTACAGACTTCCTCAGTGACCGACGCCAAGCTGTACGCTTCCGAGGGGCTGTCTCCACCTTTCAGTCACTCACCTGTGGCGTCCCCCAAGGCACCAAGATGGGACCACTCTGCTTCCTTATGCTCATCAATGATGCCCTAAGAGAAACCCCTGCTCGCTGGAAATATGTCGACGACTCCACCATTGGGATCAGCGTCAACAATTCTGCTCCCAACTATACCGCCCTTCAGGATTTATTGAACAGTCTCCAAAACTGGGCCACCAACAACCATGTCACCATCAACCATACCAAGACCATGGTTATGCACATCAACCTCTCCTCCGACATTGTCCCACCTCCTTCCATTACTCTAGGTCCGAACACACTCCAGGTTGTAGATTCCACGAAGCTCCTCGGCGTCACCATAGACAACAAACTAAATTGGAAACCACACGTCAGTGAAGTTGTCAAATCCTCCAGTTTCCGTCTCCACCTCCTCCGCCGACTCAAGTCCCTCGGAGTTCCTGCACCCGAGCTCCTCAGTGTTTACACAACATTCATACTTCCCAAGCTCACCTATGCCTCCCCCACCTGGTCTTCCTCCCTAAATGCCACACAACGTAAACACCTAGAAAAAGTGCAAAAGAGGGCATGCAAGATTATTCTCTCCCCTTCCTACTCCACATATCAAGAAGCGCTCAACACACTGACCCTTTCGACTCTCACTGACCATCACCACGACCTCATCTGCAAATTTGGTAAGAAGCTTCTACACCATCCCCGACACCGGCTCCTACTACCACCTGAGATCCCTTGTCCGAGAATTGCTGTTCGACACCACAACCGCATCCAGCCCATACGTGCACGAACTGATCGCTATAAGAACAGCCCAGTCCCAACAATTGTAAACATTATCAATAACTTGTAATAAATCAGTGTATTTACTCCCAGTAAACACTGCTCCTTACACTGTCACTATGTTGAAATGAACTGTAGTTTGAGCTTTTCCCCATCTAGTTATTATATGTCTTATTTGTGTCACTTATGTTACTTGTATATTATTTGTAATTCGTAACCCATTCCCCAAATATGTAACTGTATATTTTCAGCCTTCTGGCTGCCAACCTCTTTCAATAAACCGTGAATTATTATTATTATTTTTATTATTACACATAACATAAAAAAACCAAACAAATGAATAACGATCACCAAACAGTTGTATTCCTTTACAAACCTCCAAGTACTGTATATTCACATGTAAATGGAAAAACTAACTCACGAATCCCAAACACAGCCTAAGTGCGTCAGACTTATAGTATCAGCGTTAACTTGGACCAATCAGCCGGTAGCCCTAGAGCGGATTTCACGGCCTCAGCAAAGCCGACCTTTTCCTCCAGGAACTTGACGATGCAGGAGAATCGAAACTAAAAACTAATGTAAAGAAGGTAAATAAGTGAAGAGGAGCGCTGAGGCGGGTATTGATCACCTGTTGCGCGCACCCGTGTGTCGTCCCGTGTCTGAATGGTCCGTGGCTTGGCTGTCCGTGTTAGGTGGTTCCAGGTAGGCACGCGCGCTGGATGTCCAATACGTCTCCCGCTACCCTCCACTCACTGGACGTGGGAACCCAGTGCTGGAGCGTTCTCTTTTTTGTTTGAGTTATTTATTTAATTTATATTTTTGTGTTTCTTGTATGATTTCAAACGCTCCGTATGTGTGTTTATTCTGGAGAAAATAAATATATTCTCCGGTTGTGTCTTGTGAAAGCGTATCAAAGTCATTGTGCGTTCCCAAGAGAAACAATCTTTATAAAACATGACTTGTGGGAACTCATAAAACATTATTATATTCTATATGAGCGGATATTTAAAAACAGAAAAAGTTTCTTGAGACACGAAATGTATAGAAATAACTTGTGTTGGTGAATGATTTGAAATAAAAGAAAATTTTGCACCTGATATTTTCTTCAGGTACAACTATGTGTACACATCGAGGTTGACACGACGATGCGAAAAACAGTGAGTGGTAAAATATTATCTTTGAGTGATGAAGCTGGTGTTTTATTGAAATATACAGATATTCTGATATATTGTTGAATTATAAGAAGAATGCAGAATAGTGTATCTTATAGCTGAAGTTTTATTACTTGCACAGACGACAGAAAACAGGAAGCCACTGGTAAGTAGCATGTGAGGGCACGACTGTTAAGCGCAACCATTTGGTCACAAACTAACAGTACAGTCGGTGTAAAGTGGAAAGAGAATTTCACTGAGGTTACAGGCAAGTTCAAAATACTGAATCCAGGAAGTCTATTAACCTAGTACCAACATCTGTGCTTGACAATTCAGTTTTGATATTTTGATACAAAACACAAGTACACTTTTCTTGTAACTGACGCTAATACTATTTATACGTCACAGAATGCGCTTTAAAGTATGTATGTAAATGTGTGCGTGTTGTGGCATTACGGATATCAGTTTTGCTATAAATGATGTTTACCTATGTTGTGAGTACCGAGGAAGACGCTTAATGTGTATAGACGAAGATAATGTGTGCTGACAGAAGTGAGGATAGTACATGTGTTATAAAGAAAGTTAACGTGTTCTGTCAGAAGTGAGGACACTACCTGTACATGTGTGTTATATAGTATACAGTATAGCTAAAGGGAGTATCTCTGTGTTTGCGCCTGTGTAAAGTGTCGAAGTATTTGTTTCCAACCTTTGCGTGAAAGAACAGCCAGTATCCTTGGCAAGTTGTGGATTAGCTATTGTATGCTAGTGAACATCACTTTGTATGAAACAGCAGATTTTACCATATATGAATTAATTTCCATTGAGTTATTACAATAAAAACAAGACGTTATCCCGATTCGGTAAAAACTTAAATTCCCTTTTAAGGTTTATTCGGCGATTATCTCTATTTACAGTGATATATATATATATATATATATATATATATATATATATATATATATATATATATATATATATATATATATATATATATATATATATATATATATATATATATATATATATATATATATAAATGTTATTTCCATGCATAACCTAACCCAACCTCTACAAAACTTACATAATCTACTTTTGGTATAAGTTCGTTATTTTATGATGGTCATATGGTACGATTCCTTCTAGTGATCGAATTTGCGTTACCTTGTCGTGATATGGGGGCTTTACCGAACTACTTTCAAATACCTGGGATGGGTGTACAGTTCCCATCTTGTAACCTCAAATGAGGAGGTTGAAACTCGGTCGTCACTAAACACGCTAATTTACATGTGATGGGCTGGTTCTTTACCAGAGTGAGGTATATGAGTGGCCTCTGCACCCCATATTTTACTCCCAATTTTCTCTACTTCCTTTAATTAGTCTTCTGATGAGAAAACTTTTTGGGCATCCATTTTCATTAACATCATCTCAAGCCCTTGAACAACCATAGGCAGACATCATAAACGATGTTCGGGCATCCATTTGGATCATCATCACCTAAAGGTCCAACTGCATTGCTTCCCGTGCACATGGGCAGTGCCACTATGAGCTAGCAAGTACTGTCCGAGCAAAAGAAAGCATTGGACATTAAACACGACGGAAGGATTAAGCTTGAACAAACACAAAATCAAGATAAGATGGACATTGGACAGGTTTAAATAACATTAATGGTGAAGATTCTACATATAATAATATGGTGCAAAGCATGAGGGAGGTGTTGGTATTTTTATACCTCAGAATTTGAGCAGTAGTGTATTGTAAAGGGATACTGGGTAAGTGTCAGATCGAGATTTGTTAGTTAAGTTTAATGCAAAACCCATGGATTTGATAATAATAAAGGTTTATGTACCAATCGTCGAAACATTTAAATAAAGCAAAAAACACCGTGAAGTTTAATGAATGTGTGATTATAATGGGTGATTTTAAAACAAAAGTTGGTAAAGGGAAAGAAGCACCAGAAGTAGGACCACATGGATTGGTAATAGAAATGAGAGAGAAGAAATATTAATTGGCTTTTGTAAGGAAAAAAAAAACATGATAAGTACAAATACATGGTTTGAACAACACTCTGAAATAATATTAGAGAGTGGTGAAACAATTATAGGATATAGTAGAACTAGACTAAAAATGATTGGATGACAAATGGATTTTTAAAGAAAATAGACGAGGAAATATGATTATATAGAAAGGAAATACAAGGATATAGAAGATGATGACGGAAGGCATAAATGTTGGGAAATGTACAGAATGATTAAAAAAATAAACCATAAAAAAGGGAAATAAGTTGGGTGTGGACATTTGAAAGCAAACGCAGTAAGATCGTTTTTGAAGCATAAGAAGTAAAAGAGAGATGGACAGAGTATGTAGATGAACTATAAAATGATTCGGATAGAGTGATGGTAAGAAACGAAAAGGAAATAAAGATCGAACTACCAGTCTGGAATCAGAAGTTGAAGCAGCTGTGAGCAAAAAGATAATTGATAAAGCTTGTTGGATCGATCAGCTTCCAGAATAATTTATAAATCAAATGGGCAAGAATGGGATCAAATGATTTTCTAAAATATGTAATTTTATATACTTTAGACGAGACCTTCCCAATGATTAAAACAAATCGATGTTTGCATTAATACCTAAAAAGCCAGGAGCTTTAGAATACACCCAGTTTAGAACAATTACCTCAATAAATCATGCCGGCAAAGTCTTATTAAATATTTTGAGTACAATAAAATTTACACTAGATAGTGAGTTATCTGAAGATCAAAATGGATTTAATAAGGGAAAGGGCACTAAAGAAACTATACTTGGTTTGAGAATTTTGAGTGAAATGGCTTTAGAGTTTCAAAAAAATTTGTGTATCTGTTTTCTTGAGTTTGGAAAAAGATTTTGATAGGGCATAACACAATGGAATTAAATAGATGTTGGAAAAATGGCATTGATAAAGGAGATAATAGAATTAAAAAATCTTTACTGGCAACATTGTGTAATATATATTAATAATTGTTTACGAAAGAAGTTCTAAGTGACAATTGAGGAATAAGAGTTAATGGTGAAGTAATATCAAATAAGCGCTATGCAGATGATACTGCTCTTATCGCTGATAGTGCGTAAGCGTTACAAAAACTGGTTAACAGATCAGTGGAAAAGGGTGAAGAATATGGGTTAAGAGTTAGTGCTGTTAGTAATGGTTGTTTCTAAATTGGAAATGAATTCTAAATAAAAAAGTATGGTAGACAACAGAGAACTTAAATAAGTAATAAATTTTATGTATTTAGCAAGTAACATTAGCTGTTCTGATTTTGGTTTTGTACTTAGGCCTTCCGCCATTTATAGTGGTTGTATATTATAATGTTATGCTACTTTTAAAAGTTTTGCGGAAGGTAAAGTTTAAAATAAAGTTTCTTTTTTCTTGTATATTATCTGTAACTTCTATTATTTTTTTGCCTGCTTTCTAGGCTTTGATGATGTAAAGCGATTTTTCCGAAACGTTAGTAATATATATTAAAAAAATCACAGCACTGTAGGTGCTCGTGATCCATGCATATGTTAATAACAACATAGGAAACAAGAAAACAAGAAAACACGAAGTTCCCAAGCACTTTCGTGTAATTCACATCTTCAAGGGTGAGTACAGACTAAGGTGTAATTATTGCAGTCCGGAATTCATTGATGGGGAATATAAATATATCTATAATATTGGTTTCAACTTAAAATACCCTGGCTCTTTTTACAGACAAATACCTCAACTTTGCTAAGAAATCTTTAATAGAATTATTCCAAAGCCTCCCATGACAATAAGAATCTCATAGTATTATCTTTTAACAAAAAATTATCTCAAATTCCTCTACAACTGAAAATCTGGATCGTAAATGTAACATTTAGTAAGTCATGCACTGTAAAAACAAATGTTAATTAAGAACTCCCACAGCAATGCAGATGGCTGCATTTACAAGGTTCCTTGCAAGGAATGTAATATGTTCCACTTAGGCCAGACGGAAAAAGATTTTATAACTAGATTTAAACAACATAAATATAGTGTTAGGACAGGCCAGGAGTGTAAGTAATAAGAGTGCAGAGGTCTTATTGCAACTATATCTTGCGCTAGTCAGGCCGCACCTCCATTATGCGGTTCAGTTCTGGTGCCCTTATTATAGAATGGATATCAATTCACTGGAGTCGGTGCAGCGAAAAATGAAGAAAAATAATTCCGGGACTTAGAAACCTTCCATGTTAAGATAGGTTAAAGAAACTAAACTTGCATTGCCTTGAAAGACGAAGAGTGCGGGGAGATTTGATAGAAGTATTTAAGTGGGTGAAAGGAAACAATAAAAGCGATATAGATAAAGTTCTCATAATATCCGAGCAGCATAGGACTCGTAGCAACGGATTTACGTTGGATAAGTTTAGGTTTAGGAGGGGGATAGGAAGGAAGTGGTTCAAAAATAGGGTGGTGTACGAGTGGAACAAGCTTAGCAACTTTGTAGTAAGTGCTGGAACGCTGGACAGTTTTAAAAGGAGGCTAAATAGATTCATGGATGATAGAGAGTGGTAGTAACTCTCGACAGGAGATGCCATGCACAGGCCAACCGGCCTATTGCAGACTCCTTATTTTCTTATGTTCTTATGTTCATTCAAATGAGAGATAATAAGCATTTCATTGACTGGGATAATGCCTCTTCAATATTTCCTAGTAATTCAATTGTCAGTAGGAACATTTTAGAATCTAATTTCATTAAACAACCCGGGGAACCGGTGGTAGAAGCGGTACCGTTCTTGCTTCGCAAGCGGGATGTCACGGGTTCGATTCCCGGGCCGGTGGAAGTTGTTTGGACATACTTCCTAGCCCCCCCATTAGTCCCTGTTCACCTAGCAGTAAAGTAGGTACCTGTTGTAAGTCGAAAGTTGCGAATTCGTATTCAGGGAGTTGTTGGAGCTTCCAATTACTTGATGACATAAAACCAGTGACTGTTCAGGCTTGTACGCCCTTAACTCATGAGACATAAAGGCAAGCATGAACTTAGCATGCTTCCCTGTTGGGCGCTGTAAACGCTTCTGGGCTTCACCTTACACAAGGATGTAGGAGGGGTGCCCAATAAAAAAAAAATAAAAAAAATAAATATACATACCGAATCGATCAACATGAATTTGAGCAATGGCATGTACAATCTGGACAATATCGTGATTAAGAAGATTTGTAACCAGGTGAAAGGGTTAGGTTACCCTACCTTATGACCTGATTATGATGGCCACCTGTTGTACCTAGGGATTTGATCTCACTCTCCATTAATGTATGCATTAGCCTTGTCAATAATTACCCATTAGTCTGTACCCACCTCTAAAGATGTGAATTACACGAGAGCGCTTTTTAATGGCATGGATAATTTTGTGATTAAGAAGATTGGTAACCAGGTGAAAGTGTTGTTAATAACATGTACTAACAACATTCATCACCACCTACGTAGGGTAACAACCACCACAAATACCCTCTACATTAACACTCACCAAAATCACCACCTTCAGAGTGTCGCAATTCCTACAGTTACCACCTATGCAGGGTGTGACAAATCCCACAATCACCAGCCAGCATGTATAACAATCTCTACATACAGAACGTGACAATCACCACATAGAGGGAATTACACAAGAACATAAGAATGGAGGCAAATGCAGCGGGCCTATTGGCCCATACTGGGCAGTCCCATTTACATACAACCCCTATTGCTCATATATCCATCCAACCTATGTTTGAAGCTATCTAACGTATTCGAGTTAATGATGATGTTTAGTAACTTGTTCCATTCGTCCACTACTTGATTTCCAAACCAATTTAAGACCATTGTTCCGAGTTCGTTCTTGGTTGGATAGTTTCAGTTCCTTTGTTATCTCCCCTTTGTTTAGCCCTGACTTTCATTTATACACCTCTATCACATGAACATAAGAAAATAAGGAGTCTGCAATAGGCCAGTAGGCCTGTACAATGTACATAGCAGCTCCTATTGAGAGTTACTACAACTCTCTATCATCAATGAATCTATCCAGCGTTCCAGCACTTACTACAAAGTTGCTAAGCTTGTTCCACTCATTTACCACCTTATTTGTGAACCAGTTCCTTCCTATCTCCCTCCTGAAAGTAAACTTATCCATCTTAAATCCGTTGCTACAAGTCCTATCCTGCTCGGATATTATAAGAACTTTATCTATATCTCCTTTATTGATTCCATTCACCCACTTAAATACTTCTATCATATCTCCCCGCACTCTTCGTCCTTCTAGGGAATGCAAGTTTAGTTTCTTTGAACTATCTTGATATGGAAGGATTCTAAGTCCCGGAATCATTTTCGTCATTCTTTGCTGCACCGACTCAAGTAAATTGATATCCATTCTATAATAGGGGCACCAGAACTGAATAGCCTAATCGAGGTGCGGCCTGACTAGCGCAAGATATAGTTGCAATATGACATTCGCACTCTTAATACTTACACTTCTAGATATAAAACCCAATACTCTTTTTGCCTTATTTCGAACATTATCGCACTGTTTTCTAGTTCGTAGGTCTGGGCTTACAAGTACCCCTAAGTCTCTTTCACAAGTCGACTTCTCTAGGTTGATGCTGTTAAGGCTTTATACATTGACAGTATTTGTTCTTCCAATATTAAGTACGCTGCACTTGTTGGTGTTGAATTTCATTTGCCATTTTCCTGACCACTCCTGCATTTATTTAAATCCTCTTGTAGTGCATTTGCATTCGCCCTGAATTAATCTGCCGCCCTATTTTGGTGTCATCCGCAAACTTGCTTGTGTCACTGCTGATCCCAGTATCTAGATTGTTTATGTAGATTATGAGCAGGAGTGGGCCCAGTACTCACCCTTTGGGGAACCCCACTGGTCACACAGCCGCACTCAGATTTAACACCATCTACGCTGACCTTCTGTGTTCTATCGGTGAGCCATGAGATTATCCAATTTAAAACTTTCCCTCGATATCTTAACTTTTCTCAGAAGCCTCTGATGTGGTATTCTGTCAAACGCTTTCCTAAAGTCTAAGTAAATAACATCGTAATTTTCGTCATTATCTACTACCTCGAAGACTTCCCTAAAAAACGCAGCAGATTTGTTAGACAAGATTTTCCATTTGTAAACCCATGTTGAGAGTCGTAGATTAATTTGTTTCTCTCTAAATGCGATCTGATGCTATTTGCTAAAATTGATTCAAGAAATTTCCCCACTACTGACGTCAAACTATTCTGCCGGTAATTTGACACTGATGCTCTGTCTCTCTTTTTGAATATGGGTACTACATTTTCCTGTTTTTACAAATCTGGCACAACTCCCATGTCTACATACATACATATCAGGGTCAGGGACCCGCGGTGTTTACAACTTGACAAATATTAACAGATGTCTACCAGTGTCTGTAGCCCTCAAAGTCCCACCAGTGAGTCTAAGGCCACAGCAGACAAGCACTTCCGTCATTCCACAACAACAAATATCAGCAAATGGCCACCAATACTTGTTCCCGACGCTCTCTGCACACGCGGAAACCCTATTCTCTAACCCACCTGGGTCGGTGCTGGAGGTTAGTCTGACCACCTATGTGATACGGGTAGTCCCCATTAGAGGTTCACGGCGCCATAAGCTCGTTGAACAGGCTTTGTGTGAAATATAACAAAGTCTAGGACTGCTTTTAGTATCCTGGTGGTCCAGCAGTTAGCGTTCCCCGGTCACAGTCATAGGCTCGTGGGCCGTGGGTTCAAATCCTGGCTGGTTGAGGTGTTGATTGTATATATTAGTCCGCGTGCTTTATTGGGCTATTGAAATATATATGGATCCTCGTGTTTCGAAGCCGGATTTGGTAAAACGTTACTCTGACCACCTACTTGATACAGGTAGTCCCCATTAGAGGTTCACGGCGCCATAAGCTCGTTGAACAGTCTTTGTGTGAAATATAACAAAGTCTAGGACTGCTTTAGGTATCCTGGTGGTCCAGCGGTTAGCGTTCCCGGGGGCACAGTCATAGGCTTGTGGACCGTGGGTTTCGAATCCTGGCGGGTTGAGGTGTTGATTGTGTGTAGAAGTCCGCGTACTTTATTGGGCTAATGAAATATATATGGATCCTCGTGTTTCGAAGCCGGATTTGGTAAAACGTTACTCTGACCACCTACTTGATACAGGTAGTCCCCATTAGAGGTTCACGGCGCCATAAGCTCGTTGAACAGGCTTTGTGTGAAATATAACAAAGTCTAGGACTGCTTTTAGTATCCTGGTGGCCCAGCGGTTAACGTTCCCCGGTCACAGTCATAGGCTCGTGGGCCGTGGGTTCGAATCCTGGCGGGTTGACGTGTTGATTGTATGTAGAAGTCAGCTTGCTTTATTGGGCTAATGAAATATATATATATATATATATATATATATATATATATATATATATATATACTTTCCCTCACCCTAGCAAACAAATTTGCATAGCATAACCAAACAGCCTCGCAAGGACCAATAGGTCTGGATATAATGTGTGTGCACGCGCTAAAATGACCTAGTATATTTTACTAATGTCTCATTGTCCATGGGTTTTCTTACAGTTTGGCTGTGAGTTTTCTATTTTGTCTACCTGCCAGTTCAACAGGACTGCTAACCATCCTCCCAGCAACTATTGCCATCCCAGACCCACAGCCTATATGTATGGTGCAAGACCGCAGTCCAATACATACAAGTCAGGCAGTCAAGCGTTGGTTTGAGGCGCACCCGCAGATTATTCTATTGGACTGGCCCCTAAAGGAGCCGATTGTAATCCAATAGGAAATCTATGGGCTCATATGGTTGTTGAAAGGGATGTTGAGGAGAAAACGAGTGAGGCAGTGAGGAGACACGCACATAATGTGCGGGAGGGAATAAGGAGGAGGCCGAACATCTGCAGCAATCTGGTCGATTCCATGCCCACCAGATTGCATGAAGTTATACCAGCAGATGGCGGTTGGACACGGTATTAACCTGTGGTCAAGAATTAAATCTCCGCCCACGACGGTGCCTTGTAGGGGGTGGAGGGGGAGTTAGCTCTCTGGTGTAACCTCTTTGGGGCCACATAGACTTCGTTTCCTACGTATCGGGAATTTGTCCAGGTATTTTACTATGTGGTTTTACGACACTTCGCATAAATATGCTTACAAAATCTATGCATTAATATGCATAACTCTAGGGAATCTGTCCAGACATTAAATATATGTTATATACTACAATAATCACATAGATATGTTTACAATGTTTATGCATAATAAATGTGAAAAATATTTTTGGGGTTTCAATTAACCAATAGTCATACCTAGAAAAGAATCTTGATGCTCTAAGTGCATGTATGTGTTAAATAACGAGTAACTGATCCACATTATTTTGGTAAATAAAGAAATGAAAAGCAAGCACTTAGCCATATGGATATAGTTACAAGGAAGAAGGGAAATTAGGATGAACCATGGTTTTGATGGGAACAATGTGCTCTGGGACGATGCTCACAATGACAAATGGGAGAAACCTCTTTATGAAACATCTTACCTACTAAGGCTGAAGCTTAATGTTACAGACCACTCACACACACACACACACACACACACACACACACACACACACACAGTGTAACTTTGTGTGACGCGTTGTCTGACTTGGGGTGGCTTTGAGCGAACCATACACTTGATATTACAATTTATGCATCCTTCCTGTCAATGATTTACAACAATAACTGTATGGTAAAAGTTACAATATTATACTAATAACACTGTCATGTATTGACGATGAACATAACATGATAATGATAGTGAAGCCTGGAAGGGTTCATATCATAACTTGTGTGTTCGTGCGTATGTTGCCCCGTGAGAGTTACCGTGGGCCTTCATGTGCCCAGGTGGGATGGTCAAAGTATTACACTATAAGTGTGTCAAATGAGGAGTGACTGATCCACATGTAATTTAAGGTTTTTGAAATATGTAGTTAAATTAAACACGATTTTTCATATATTAATGCGAATGATGGGAAGCATCGTGGTCTGGCACACACACACACACACGTTGTGTGGAGTCAATGGGTGGTTTGGAAGTGTTTATTTCCATTCATACTTTCGTAACTACAACCTATGGTATTTTTTCTTCGTGTTCATATATAATGAAGATAATGCAGAGTATAAAATGCCATATACAATATTTATACATAATGTCATCTATACAGCCGTACTATGACTGTGTGTGTTCCTGCGTGTGTTGCCTCGTGATAGTTAGAGTGGGCCCCCGTCTAGAAAGGACACTGTACTAACCTCCAGTACCGACCCAGGTGGGCTAGAGATTATGGTTTCCGAGTGTACATTCCAAAGCGGCGTGGGAACGGTTATCCTGATGGGAATGTTATGGCGCGACTCAAGTCACTAAATATAATCCATGCTCGCAGCCGGAGACAAGGTCGGCATAACAAAAGCCCATTAGGACCATAACTTCCACTAGGAACAGAGAGAGAAACCCACCCCTGACAGACCGTACCATTACACTGAAGTTCCGCTGACATGGTATGATCCCCCCTCTTTTTCTGCTCTCCAACATCACTTCCTAAGCTAATAGATTTGACGAACTGGCAACCACAGTCCGATCAGTCGCTGCCAACGTCGTTGCCATTTGTTAAGCTTGGCAAATTGTTCCTGAAATGTGCCATATTGAGAGATATCAACTCTTTCATCACCTTCGACCACAAGGATGTGGAGGGGGCGTTGCCCTCTTCTGTCAAGATGTACTACGCCCATCACGCGTGGATGTTCAAGTCCAAGCAGATGTGGAGCCATTATGTGTACGTGTTGTGCCACGTGCCCACCCATGCCACACTGCTTCTATCATATACTGTGTGGCATACCATCCGCCTCGCTCACCCACCAGAGACACTCTTAAAAATCACCTCATTACCACTTCAGACCACCTCGGAGTTAGGTACCCAAGTGCCAAGTTAGTATTTTGCGGGGATTATAACGAAATTGACACCACTGATATCCAGGACCAGCTGTCACTATCACAAGTTGTGAACTTCTCCACACACCTGTCCAAATACTCTTGACCTTATCTTAACTGATTCAGCAGACCAGTACCAACCACCTCAACCAATTTCTCCTATCGGGTGTAGCACACACCTATCAGTGCTCTGCTCCCCAGCCTCCACTTCCACTCAAGTACAGAGACACTACATCAAGACCTAGAGGCTGATTAATGACTCTGCAGTTCATGTCTTCGGGCAGTGGATAGTTTACCATCCCTGGACGATGTGGACACCAAATGGATAAATTATACCAACACCACCACGGAAGCTCACCACCACGGAAGCTCACCACCACTTCTTCCCCGAGAGGTCCGTCAGATCACACCCAGCTGACTTGCCCTGGATCACACCTCGGATCAAAATACTTATGCAGCAGAGAGACAGAGCCTTTTATCTCAATGACCACAACCTCTACAGGTCCCTTCGCAACCAAGTCATCCGCGAAATGTGCACTGCAAAGAAGTCTCACTGCCCAACCAAGTTGCAACACATGAAGCAGACCAACAACAGCCAGTGGTATGGTAAGCTTAAAGAACTCTGTGGACTAAACAATAAGACACATCCTCTCTCCTTCATTAGCTATCTCACTAATGTTGACGTAGCTGAGCAGTCAAACAACCATTTCGCAACTGTTTGCCAGACGCTCTCACAGCTTGACACAACCAGTCTCCCTAGTTACCTACCAGCCCCCTTTCCCACTGACTTAGTAGAAGAATTTGAAACAGCGAAACGTCTGGTCAGACTGAAGTTAATGCGCTCCACCACCCACTTTGACTCACTCATGAAACTCTACAAGGAGTTCTCCCCGGAACTAGCAAAACCCATCTGCTCCATCATCAATACCTCCCTCAGTCAAGCAAGATGCCCAGCTGACAAGAAGACTTCATATGTGTCACCAGTGCCCAAGACAACCGGTCCACAATCCTTAAGTGAGCTACGACCCATTGCAATCAACCTAATACCCAGCTTAATCTGTGAAAGTTTCGTGTTTGACTGGGCTTATGCTGATATTGCAGGCGCCATAGATCCTCAGCAATTTGGTAATATGAAAACTTCCTCCACCACTCACTGTCTTGTCAGATTTCTCGACTACATATACCGCCAACTGGAAAAACGAAAAACGTCTTTAGCTGTCGCCTTCATTGACTTCACCAAAGCTTTTGACCTAGTCGACCACAATTTAATCATCAACAAAGATATCGATCTCGGGTTTCGAAGAAGTCTTATACCGTGGCTCACAGACTTCCTTAGTGACAGACGCCAATCCGTACGCTTCCGAGGGGCTGTCTCCCCTTTTCAGTTACTCACCTGTAGAGTCCCACAAGGCACCAAGATGGGACCGCTCTGCTACCTTATGCTTATCAATGATGCCCTAAGAGAAGCCCCTGCTCACTGGAAATATGTCGACTACTCCACCATTGGGATCAGTGTCAACAACTCTGCTCCCGACAATACCGCCCTCCAGGATTTATTGAACAGTCTCCAAAATTGGGCCACCAACAACCACGTCGCCAACAACCAAACCAAGACCATGGTTCTGCACATCAACCTCTCCTCCGACGTTGTCCCACCCCCTTCCATTACTTTAGGCCCCAACACACTCCAGGTTGTACACTCCACTAAACTCCTCGGCGTCACCATAGACAACAAACTAAATTGGAAAACACACGTCAGTGAAGTTGTCAAATCCTCCAGTTTCCGTCTCCAACTCCTCCGCCAAGTCAAGTCCCTCGGAGTTCCTGCGCCTAAGCCTCTCAGTGTTTACTCAATATTCAAACTTGCCGAGCTCACCTATGCCTCCCGTACCTGGTCTTCCTCCCTAAATGCCACACAACGTAAACACCTAGAAAATGTGCAAAAGAGGGCATGAAAGATTTTTCTCTCCCCTTTCTACCCCACCATCAAGAAGCACTCAACACACTGACCTTCTCGGCCCCTTCTGACCATCACCACGACCTTATTTCCAAATTTGGTGAGAAACTTCTGCACCATTCTCGACACGGGCTACCACTACCACCCGAGATCCTTCGTACGAGAACTGCTGTTCGACACCACAACCGTATCCAGCCCATACGACCACGTACTGATCGCTATAACAACAGCTCAGTCCCAACCATTGTAAAAATTATCAATAACTTGTAATCAACCAGTGTATTCACTCCAGGTCAATCCTAACTTTTCACACTGTGACTATATTGAAATGTCCTGCAGTATGACCTCCCCACCTAGTCATTAGCTATCATATTTGTATCACTTATTTTATTTGTATATTGTAACTAAAGCTGCCTCCCGAAAGTTGGGAATGCTGTACAGATGCCGCAGCAACTTCACTCCTGAGCAGTTGCTCCAAGTATATAAGGGATTCATTCGTCCTAACTTGGAGTACTGCTTTCATACCTGGGGTGGCTCTTCTTCTGTCCAACTATTAGATAGGGTGGAATCAAAGGCATTTCGTTTTATTAACTCTCCTCCTTTAGTCGACAATCTTTCTTCCCTTTCTCTTCGCGGCAATGTTACCTCACTCTCTCACTTTTACAGGTACTTTAACGGGCAATGTTCGGTGGATTTGGCATCCTATGTACCGCCGGCAAGGCCGTGGGTTCGTAACACACGTCTTGCCCGCGGTGCCCACCGTTTCTCTGTGGAAGTCGGTCACACGAGAATAACCCGTTATAGTACCTCCTTCTTTCCTCACACAGCTAAACTGTGGAATGCTCTGCCTTCTTCTATATTTCCATGCTCTTACAATCTGTCTCACTTTAAAAAGCTGGTTTTCCGGCATCTTCGTGGTGTAGATTAATACAGTATATCCTATTTTTTCTATATATACAATTTCTTTCCGTTCTTTTTTTTTCGCCCCCCAGGCTCCGTTGTGGGTCGTTTGAACTGTGCCCGGGTGGGCTAATTCCCGTAAAAAAAAATATATATCAATCAAGAGACCCATTCCCCTATTATGCAACTGGATATTTCAGCGGGATGCCATGCTCTTTCACTAAACCGTTAATATTATTATTGTTATTATTATTATTATTATTATTATTATTATTATTATTATTATTATTATTATTATTATTATTATTATTATTATTATTGTTATTATTATTATTATTATTATCATTATTATTATTATTATTATTATTACATATATACATAAAACTACTTTGCTGTCACTCGGAATCGACTAGGACGATCATCCAGCTATGATACAATGATATGAGCTATTAAGGATGTCACCTAGGTTGGTGAGTTCTGAGGTGACTAAAGAGGCCGATACAGGACCGACAGGGTCGATCACAGATGTTGCATATGTGAAGGACTACATCGAGTGAGGAGGGGCGGCGGTTGCATCTTTCCGGCGTTGGCGCTTGTGTGCCTCGTTTTGCAGTCGGACTAACTCGAAAGTATTGACACCTTCTTGTGTGTTGATCCTTCGAGCGTTACGGTGTGGAGTAATTGTCTCCCAGGTGAAGGGATCGATTTGGCACTTTTTCAGGTTTGTCTTTAGACAGTCCTTAAACCTTTTCAGGTGCCCACTAGCAATACTTTTACTATTCGTTTGGTGACTGTAAAGTAGCTGCTTTGGCTGTCTAGTGTCGTCCACGCGGGTAACATAGCCAGTCCAGCGTAGTTTTTCATGGATAATTGTAGCCAACTACAGTTGGTGTCAGCGAGAATACTGGCATTTGTTCTCTTGTGTTTCCAGCGAACTCGTAGGATGGAACGTTATCTACGTTGGTGAAAGTTTTCAAGTGCCTTGATGTGCCTCTCGTATGTGACACTTCTCTCGCTGCCATATAGCAGGGTAGGGAGGACCACTGCTCGATATACGTGTAACTTTGTAGATAATTTCAGCTGCTTACAGCTGAAGACACGGTTTCAGAGTCTGCCAAAATTTTGAGATGCACCTCTGATCCGATGGTGGGAGCCGAGTTACCGAAAGTGGGTAACATTAGAGAGGGTAGTACCGTTATGATGGATGGATGGTGGAGGTGTTGCTGAACCAGGGGCACGCTGAAAGAGAATCTGAGTCTTACGTACATTCACTTCCAGGTCGAAGTGTGCATACACATCTGCATAGGTGTTCAGGATTTCCTGTAGGTAGCGCTTAGTGTGAGCGACAAGGGTAAGTTCGTCTGCTTACTGAAGCTCAATAATGGAAGCTGCTGACACCTTTGTTCCTGACTGGAGTCGTCTTTTTTTTAAAAGACCCTTCATCCGGTACTTGATGTCCACCCTGCAGGCTAGATTGGTACTGGCATGAGTAAGGAGAGGAAGGAAGCCAAGTAAATGGAAAAGAGAGTTAGTGCCAGTACACTCCCTTTTTTAATTCCCGTTTAGATGGGGAAGAACTATGACTGGGTGCCATTGTGCAGGACACTGCCGTTCATGCCGTCGTGGAGTTGCCCCAAAATGGCGATTAATTTTGGTTGGCAGTCAAAACAGCTGAGGGACTACCAGAGGGCTTCCCTGTTGACGGAGTCGAAGGCCTTGGTTAGGTCGATGGAAGCCTTATACACATCACTACACTGTTCTCTGAACTTTTCTTTTTTATTTGACAGGCAGCAAAGATCATGTCAGTGGTGCCATGTGATGGTCTTAAGCCATATTGAGATTCTGGGAGGAAGTTTTCCGCCTAAGGAAGAGGTCTGTTTAGGAGGACTCGGGCGATAATCTTACCAGCTCTGGACAGCAGCGAGATCCCGGTAGTTTCCATAGTCTGACCGGTCTCCCTTGTTCTTATAAATATTGACGGTGGAGGCGTCTTTAAGAGCTTGGGAAATTTCCTCGTTTCCCCATCTATTCTCTAGGAGAGAGTGGAGACGGCTGGTAAGCAGAGGTCCTCTTGCTTTACACACCTCGGCTGATATTCCATCAGGCCCTGAGGCGTTGTTATTTTTCATCTGTTTGATGGCAGTGGCTAACTCATCCACGGATGAAGGATAGCTGAGGTGGGTCAGCTCTGGATGCTGAGGGACCTGCTGGGTAGTAAGGACATCCACACTCGGTGTTTCGGTTGAGCAGTGAATGGTAGTGCTTCTTCCAGCACTAAAGGAGGTCTCCATTGTTTTTAATTATGGAGTTACCATTGGATGAGCCGAGGGAGGCTGCGCCACGAGTGATTGTCCCATAAAATGTTTTAGTGGAATTGAAAAATTCGTGCATCTTGTGCTAATCTGCAATTTTTTTGTGTTTCACATGCTTTATATTTAACCCAATCGTTCTTTAGATTGCGAAGTTACCGTTGGGCAGGCGCTTTCTTCTTGCAGAAGGTATCAGCTTTGGTCCGAGACTGATGGTTGTTCTGCCAGTCAGTTAATGCAGCATGTTTATCATCGACGAGTACAGTGATTGCCGGATCATTTTCATGAAACCAGTCATGGTGTATCCTTACGATCTGGCTGAGGGTCTCTCTGCAGGTTTTTGTCATGACAGTGTCAAAAATATCCCATTCGGCAATGGGATTTGGCGTTGTTTGTTGATGGGTTGTTTGTCAGTCCATGTTCGAGCTGCTCTATGAAGGCACGTGCTATCGGTGGGTTCTCCAAACGATAAGTGTTAAAACCTCTTCTGGAGGCTTGTTGCCTTTGCCGTTTTGGCTCTGACGAGTCAATGATCAGTGTCACATTGGTCTGAGCCACGCATGACACGGGTGATGAGGACATCTCGGCGGTGTCTTTTCTGACAATGTAGTCAATGAGAAGCCAGTGTTTGCCACGAACTCTTGAACTTGTCGGAATGTCTAAACAAGGTATTGGTGAAAGTGAGCTTGTGTGCAGCACACTTGCTGAGGAGGAGTAGGCCTTTGAGATTACACTTGCCTAGTTCATTTCTCCCTATTGTTCCCCGCCAAATATCAGCATCTTTGCCATCTCTGGCATTGAAATGACCAAGGAACACAACCCTATCTTCTCTGGGGATAGAGGTTAGCACTTTGTCGAGGTCGACGTAAAAGAGCTCTTTGATATCATCCTCTGCATCCAGTGTTGGGACGTATGCACTGATGAAGACGACATGACGTGAGTGATTCAGTGAGACTCGAAGCGTCATGAGGCGCTCGTTGTTCTCAATTGGCATTTCAGGTAGTCTGTGTAGGATGTGTTGGCGGATGGCAAAGCCAACTCTTTAAATGCAGTTTCTCTTCGCAGTTGACCCTCGTCTGGGAGCCGGGACTCACTAATTGTTCTTTTGCCACAATTGCGGTTCGTCTTTCAGGACGCTCATTTGTGCCATTATCCAGAAGGGTCCTGACATTCCATGCAGCGACCATAAGAGGCTGTATAGTTTGTTTTTGTTTGGATCTGTGATTTTGATTATGTTTTCGACCGCATAAGGATGACCTTACTGGGTGCAGTTGCCCAGTCAGGTTGTTTTTTTACCCAGGCTATGTTTAGGGCACCTTCTCTAGCACCCTCCCCATGTGGGGTTAGCAGAGTGCCTCCTCGAAAGGGCTGCTCATTCGCATTGGCAGGACCGGGTTGCACTGCTGCCTAGATCCCATTGCATAAACGACCATATTATCTGTGCCGCCAATGTGCAGAATTGTGACTAGAGACTCACGGCAATCAACTCTGCCTGTCCCCTTCGCCACTCGTCCGTCGCCATACATACATACATACATACATACATACATACATACATACACACACACAAACACATACATACATACATACATACATACACACACACACACGCATACATACATACATACATACATACATACAGTCAACTCTAATACAAAACTCGTATGAACATTGTTGCTGCCTCCGTGCTGATGTGGAAAAGGCAGCATATCAAAGCCCCGTATGTTAACCTTTGACATTTCGCTTCCCAAAACATAAAAATTTGAAGGGTTTGTATTGCAAATATTTGTGTTATATAAGACCATTGTCGCTCCTTCCATTCTTTAATGCTAACGTTCAAGTTAAGTTTGATGAAGAATGCACGCGACTTTTTTGGTGAGTCAAAGAAATCGATATACATATAATATTAAACAAACAGGAATTTTTTTATATTTTTGTTGACACCTTGGCGAATTTTGTGCCGGTAAACAATTCTCCAGCTGAGATAACTGCAAATTACTCTACATTCTGCAGATGTTTCGAGCTATTGATGGGGCCACACACACCTCGGATGATAAAAACGTTATGGCTTCATTAACCTTACTCCCCTGGAGACTTTCGAGATAAAAACAGAGGCAATTATATTTAGGTCTCGGGAGCATCGCACATGAGGGTCCACATGAATCTTCTTAGCCCTAGAGTTTTATGAACATATACTAACACTTGTATCTGCCTGAAAAATAAGATATGTTTCACCTTCCTTCAGTTAAAATCCTTTCTTACTATCACCCCACTTAGAAACACCCAATGGGACCGTCACCTCACATGCCATCATTGAAGTTGAAAGAACGAAAGCTCTGCGTTGGAATGGTGCCACACGGACAGACGGAGCAATAGAGACATTTAACTGTATTTCTTTTCAAACAATACGGTTATGTGATAAGGTTTAAGCTATAAATCAGCAGTTGTTACAAGTTACTATATCGCCCTCGTAGGTCACCTGACATGGTACAACATTTCAGGTATAACGGTTCGCACCTTAAGAGTGTGGCAGCGAGAAGACTCGTTTTGTTTATGTACTCGAAATAAATAGGAACACGGGGATCGTTAACCTGAGTAGTTCGAACAAATAGAATAAAAAGAGTGGAATTAGTAATATATATATATATATATATATATATATATATATATATATATATATATATATATATATATATATATATATATATATATATATATATATATATATATATATATATATATATATATATATAACAAAGAAGTATGTCTGTGTGTTTGTTTGTGTGTTTGTGTGTGTGTGTCTGCAGGAAAATCTCGGAAACTACTTTACCGATCTGTAGTGATGATGGATGGTGTTATATGTAGTGATGATGGATGATGTTATATGTAGTAATGATAGATATTGTTATATGTAGTGATGATGGGTGGTGTTATATGTAACGATGATGGATGAATGGATGATGTTATACGTAGTGATGATGGGTGGTGTTATATGTAGTGATGATTGATGATGTTATATGTAGTAATGATGGATGTTGTTATATGTGGTGATGATGGGTGGTGTTGTATGTAGTGATGATGGATGGTGTTATATGTAGTGATGATGGATGGTGTTATATGTAGTGATGAAGGATGATGTTATATGTAGTAATGATGGATGTTGTTATAAGTAGTGATGATGGGTGGTGTTATATGTAGTGATGATGGCTGGTGTTATATGTAGTGATGATGGATGGTGTTATAAGTAGTGATTGAAGGTTCCAAGTGTTCCCGGAAGAAGGCAGTGATGGGTAGGGAAACACCGGGTAACACTGAAGTCCATTTATTAACGGATAGGAAAAGTACAAGTAGTGACTAGCGTGTGCCTTGCACGACCCACAGAGTCAAACTGAGGCTGCCTTGCCATATGACAGCCTCGGGGCAATGTTGCCACATAACACCTGCAGTGTTGCCACGTAAGTACATATATAAATGCTACTTGGCACAGTAGCTTATATACAAGGTTGCTACTCGGCACAGTAGCTTAGATGCATAACCTACAGTGATGATGGATGATGTTATATGTAGTGATGATGGGTGGTGTTATATGTTGTGATGATCTATCTTCGATCAATATAAAACAAAGAAGTATGTCTGTTTGTATGTATTTGTGTTTGTTTGTGTGTCCACACGAGAATCTCGGAAACTACTTTGCCGATCTGTAGTGATGATGGATGGTGTTATATGTAGTGATGATGGATGATGTTATATGTAGTGATGAAGGATGTTGTTATATGTTGTGATGATGGGTGGTATTATATGCAGTGATGATAGATGGTGTTATATGTAGTGGCGGTGGTGACGGTGGTAGTGACAGTGGTAGTAGAGGTGATGGTGATAGCGGCAGGTTTGTGGTGATAGTGGTGGTGGTAGAGACTGGTTGATAGAACTGGTAATGTTGGTGGTGGTAATGATGATGGTGGTAGTAGTGGTGTTAGTGATGATGGTGGTAGTAGTGATGGTAGTGATGGATGTGGTTATATGTAGTGATAATGGATGATGTTATATGTAGTGATGATGGATGTTGTTATATGTAGTGATGATAGGTGGTGTTGTATATAGTGATGATGGATGGTGTTATATGTAGTGATGATGGATGGTGTTATATGTAGTGATGATGGATGATATTATATGTTGTGATGATGGATGGTGTTATATGTAGTGATGATGGGTGGTGTTGTATGTGAAAAACATGGTGGAACTTACATACACAGTTCATGAACTATTGATAAAAGAAGAAGTTTTGCGGACTTAACAGAGAGACAATGTGGAGCCTCTCGGAGGGTGGCGTCCTACCCTTGCCTAGCGGATATATACTGTATATATATATACACACACACAAAATATATATATATATATATATATATATATATATATATATATATATATATATATATAAGAACATGAGAACATAAGAATGGAGGAAACTGCAGCGGGCCTATTGGCCCATACTGGGCGGTCCCATTTACACCCCACCCCCTATTGCTCATATATCCATCCAGCCTATGTTTGAAGCTATCCAGCGTATTCGTGTTAATGATGATATTTGGTAACTTGTTCCACTCGTCCACTACTCTATTTCCAAACCAATGTTTACCTATTTCGCGCCTAAATCAAAATTTGTTTAATTTGAAACCATTCTTACGAGTTCGCTCCTCGTTGGATAGTTTGAGTACCTTTGTAATGTCAGCTTTGTTCAGCCCTGACTTTTATTTACACAGCTCTATCATATCGGCCCTCACTCTACGTCTCTCGAGGGAGTGCAAATTAAGATGCTGTAGTCTGTCTCTGTACTCAAGGTTCCTAATGCCCGGCATTAGTCTTGTCATTCTCCTCTGAATTCTTCTCAATGATTCTATATCCATTCTGTAATACGGTGACCAGAAATGAACTGCGTAATCCAAGTGAGGTCTCACAACTTCAAGATATAGTTTTAAGATGACCTCACTAGTCTTGTAACTAACACTCCTTTGTATGAACCCAAGTACTTTATTAGCCGTGTTTCGATCAAATACACATTGTTTACTTGGCTTAAGATTCCAACTTATCATTACTCCTAAATCTTTCTAGCAGTCGGATTTCTCAATAACATCGTTGTTCATCTGGTAATTGGTTTCTCTGTTTACAGCTCCTATACTGAGTACTATACATTTGTCCATATTGAATTTCATCTGCCATTTTTCAGACCATTCGAAAATTTTTTTTAGATCTTCCTGTCGTTTTGCGGAGTCCTCGTCAGATTTAATTACACTCCCTATTTTAGTGTCATCAGCAAATTTACTTATGTTGCTGTCCATGCCGATATCTATGTTGTTTGTGTATATAATAAATAACAATGGTCCGAGTACTGAGCCTTGGGGAACTCAACTAGTGACGTTGTTCCAATGGGATTTAGTGTCGTTAATGCTCACTCTCTGTTTCCTGTCCTGTAACCACGCCCTAATCCATTTCAGAATACCTCCTTTAATGCCATGAGCCTCCACTTTTTTATTAGTCTTTCGCATATATATATATATATATATATATGTATATATATATATAAATTTATTTATATATATATATCTTGATAAAATCACACGGGAAAATGGAAACAACGGAGTACCTTAGCCATTGAAGATGTCTTGAATAAAGACGAAAGCTAAGGTACTCCGTTGTTTCCATTTTCCCGTGTGATTTTATCAAGATTTATCTTATCCACGTTTTCATTGTGGATTTACATGATATATATATATATATATATATATATATATATATATATATATATATATATATATATATATATATATATATATATATATATATATATATATATATACTGCATTGGCAGTCTACTGTCGTCCATGCGGGTAACATGACCAGTCCAACGTAATTCATGGATAATGGTAGCCTCGATTCTTCTACAGTTGGTGTCAGCCAGAATACTGGTATTTGTTCTCTTGTCTTCCCAGCGAACTCGAATGGTGGAACATAGACTACGTTAGTAAATGTTTTCATATACCTTGAGGTGCCTCCTGTATGTGACCCATGTCTCGCTGCCATATAGCAGGGTAGGGAGGACCACTGCGGTGATGGACAGGTGGGATCTGAAATACTGAAAGTGGGTAACATTAAAGAGTGTAGTACGATTAAGCTACTGTAGATGGATGGAGGAGGTGTGGCTGAACCAGGGGTGGTCTGAAAGAGAATCTGAGTCTTATGTACAATCACCCCAAGGCTGAAGACCTGCCTCCGCATGACCGTAGGTGTTCAGGATCTCCTGTAGGTCGTGTTCAGTGTGAGCTAAATTGGCACTGGCTCGAGTTCGGGAGGCAGCCAAGAAAATGGAAAGGAGAGTTAGTGCCAGTACACATCTTTGTCTTACCCCTGTTTAGATGGGGGACAACTCAGACTTGTTTTTATTATGATGGACACTGCGGTTGATGCCATCGTGGAATTGCTTCACAATGGCGATGAATTTTGGTGGGCAGCCAAAATGGCTCAGGGTCCACCAGAGGCCTTCACTCTTGACCGAGTCGAAGGCCTTGGTAAGGTCGGTGAAGGTCATGAACAGGTCACAAAACTCTTCTCTGCTCTTTTCCTGTATCTGGCGGGCAGCAAAGATCATGTCAGTAGTGCCATGTGATGGTCTAAAGCCACATTGAGATTCTGGGAGGAACTTTTCCGCCTCAGGAAGAAGTCTGCTGAGGAGGACTTGAGTCATAATCTTGCCAGCTAACGACAGCCGGTGAGAACCCACTGTAGTTGCCACAATCTGACCGGTCTCCCCTGTTCTTATAAATATTGACGATGGAGGCAATTTTAAGAGCTTGGGGATTTCCTCCTTTCCCCAGATATTCTCCAGGAGTGTGGAGACAGCTGGTAAGCAGAGGTCCTCCTGCTTTATATACCTCGGCCGGGATTCCATGAGGTCCTAAGGCTTTGTTATTTTCATCTGTTTGATGGCAGTAGCTACCTCAACCATGGATGGAGGATAGCTGAGATGGGTCAGGTCTGGATGCTGAGGGACCTGTTGCGTAGTCAGGATATCCACTTCAGTATTTCGGATGAGCAGGGAATGATAGAGCTCTTTCTAGTACTGATGGATGCCTTCTGTCTTTAATTAGGGAGTTACTGTCGGATTAGCGCAAGGAGGCGTCGCCATGATTGGCCCATAAAATGTTTTAGTGGAATTGAAAAATTCGTGTTGATCTGCAAGTTTTTGTATTTCACATGCTTTATTTTCAAGCCAGTCATTCATTAGCTTGCAAAGTTCGCGTTGGCCGCCGCTTTCTTCTTGCGGAAGGTGCGAGACTGATGGTTGTTCTAGCAGTCAGTTAAATCAGCACGTTTATCATCGACGAGTACATTGATTTCCGGATCATTTTCATTAAACCAGTCCTGGTGTAGTCTTTCCATCTGGCCGAGGGCCTCTAAGCAGGTTTTTGACATGATAGTGTCGAGAATACCCCATTCGGCATTGGGATTTGGGTTGCTTGTTGTCAAGTTGTTTATCAGCCCTTGTTCAAGATGCTCTCTGACAGCATGTGTTACCGCTAGATCCTCTAGACTCTTAGCGTTCAAACCTTTTCTGGAGGCTTGCTGCCTTTACCTTTTTGGGGCGATGTGAAGTGAGAACTTGGGTCTGACGAGTCGATGATCAGTGTCGCATTGGTTTGAGCCACGTATGGATTGGGTGATAAGGTCATCTAGGCGATCTCTTTCTCTGAAAATAAAATTATGTAGTGAATTATAATGAGGGTAACTCGGGAGTTACAAGTAAAGTAAGAATTATTAGTTATAGTAAGATTGTAAAGTGAGGAAGATTGGTAGCATGGCCGATTAGGTATTTAACCATTACTATTTTCTTAGGGGAAATTCAACGACTGCTATTTATTAGTAAACTCAATAGCATGGACACATTAATAGATCAATATAATGTCATACTAGACAATGACTCTCGGACAAAATCATGAAATGGATGCACTTCTCACCATAAGTAACTCACCCTGTAAATCGCTCTGACAATGACTCACTTGTGACCTGAGGGCAGTCCAGAGTGGAGGGGAAATGTCTGCAGGTGCTGCTGAAGAGAATTTTTTTTTTTTTTTAGGTTAAGGTGGGGAAAGGATGGAAGGCATGCTGGGGCTCAAGGCACAGCCAGACATGAGGGATGGAGATGTCACAACATGTAGTCGTGGGGAGGGGGGAAAGGATGGAAAAGAAGTTTAATGAGTTAACCAGAGGGAGACGACACCCCTTGTTTTACATATTACAGAGTTTGTTGGCTAACTAAGCTAACCTAGGGTTTAGAATGAGGTTGCACAATGGTTATTTTAGTAGACAATGACTAGATTGATTTTACAATTACAAGTTTATTAACATCTTATACTGTATTACGTTATGGACTAGATTGTGACTTGTTAAATGTGAATTTATATCATCTAAGTTTTAATTTAAGGTGGATCACTGTGGTGGACATAGATGGGTCGCGGGTTGGGTTGTTGTAGTGCGGGCAGGCTCCGGGGCCACCAGGCGTGGGGTCTCCCTCCGTTGATGTCTTTCCCGCGTAGGTGGTCTGGGCTGTGAGGGTCGTCCAGGAGCTTGTCCCAAACCTTTTTCCCTAGGCGATGGAACTTGAAGTTGAGGGCCTCTGTTTTATTTCTTAGGTGGATGGTTTCCACTGTCTCCTGGTAGGGTGGCGCTTGGCCACTGGCTAAACTCAAACACTTGTTTTGGAAGCTCTGTAGTTGTTGTAGTCTAGTCTTCCCGAGTGTGACGAGTGGTATAGATGGGTACTCCAACACAGGCCTCACCAGCGCCTTGTACAGGTGAACTTGTATCTTCTCAGGCATCAATTTAAAATGTTTTAATTTGGCTGCCGCTACTTTGGCTTTATTTAGTCTGTCCTTCACGTGGGGAATGATTCCCGTCCGAGAGATGATGAGGCCGAGCAACCTGCCTTGTTTAGAGTACTCAATCTCTTCGTCGTCGATCATCAATGGGGCCGGTTTGAATTTGGCTATGGGTATGACCTCAAATTTCGTTTTGTTTGTTTTTATTTTCCATTTATTTTCATACTCCGAGATCTCCTCTATTGCCCGAGCAGTGAGTCGCGCCATCCTTGCTGTGGACCTTCCTGGGCAGGTGACGATCTGTGTTACATCGTCGGCATACATGACGTACTCGCTGCCGACGATTGGGGGTGGCAGGTCAGCCGTGTAGAGTGTGTAAAGGGTTGGTGAGAGAAAAGAGCCCTGAGGCACGCCACTCGATAGTGAGAATTCTTCTCCAAAATGTTCTTGCAACTTGATTTTGGCTCTGCGGTCCATAATGAAGTTACACAGCAGGCGCCTCAGATTTTCGGGTAGCCCCAGTTGTATGATCTTATACTGCATGCCCTGCGTGCCAAACTTTGTCAAACGCTTTGCTGACGTCCCTCAGTACTATATTGCACTGCAGGCGGCCAGTCATGGCATTGGCGATCTGCTCGTAGGCCTGAGCTATGGCGGTGGATGTGCCTTTGTACTGGCGGAAGCCGAACTGGCGGGGATTATGCACGTCTTCGTCCTCGAGATACATCCGCAATCGCTTGTTGACTATTTTTTCTAACATTTTGGCAGGTACCTCTAGCAGCGATATTGGTCGACAGTTTTCGACGTTC
>NW_024735442.1:7418452-7445952 GCF_018991925.1 Homarus americanus | reverse complement strand
AAGAAGAAGAATAAAGAAGAAATAAAGAATAAAATAGGTGAAGAAGAAGAAGAAGAAGAAGAAGAAGAAGAAGAAGAAGAAGAAGAAGAAGAAGAAGAAGAAGAAGAAGAAGAAGAAGAAGAAGAAGAAGAAGAAGAAGAAGAAGAAGAAGAAGAAGAATGTTGGTACTGTTGCTTTTACATTAAAGGAGTCACCGCTGGACACTGTCTTATTGTCACTTCAAAGGGGGGGTTGCGCCAGTAGAGAGAGGTCAGGGAAAGTGAGAGTCAAAAAACAAGCAGGTCCTGGGAAGTAAAATTAGTTACTCAGGACAAGGGGTAAAACAGGACCAGGGAAGGGTAGGTTTAAATGTATACTATAAAAACAGTAGGAGCGTTAGAAATAAAATAGACTTGCTGAAAGCGGTTGTATGTACCGAGAATGTAGACGTCATAGCAATCACCGAAACTTGGATGAATCTGGCGAGCAAAATTTTTATATCAGAGTACCACATAGAAGGGTACAACCTTTTTCACAAGGACAGGGAAGGTAGGAAAGAAGGAGGGGTCGCACTCTCCATCAAGGATACATTAAAATGTTGTATCAATAATTCAATAAAGGGTGAAATAGGAACCGAGTCTGTATGGGTAGATATCACGGAAGGAAGAGAAAAACTAATTATGGGAGTGATTTACAGGCCCTCAAGTCTTGGGAAAGAAGCAGCTCAGCCTATATGGCAGGAATAGAGTAGGGCAGCAAAAATATAACAACCTGTGCATTTTGGGGGATTTCAACTTCAGAAATATTGACTGGGACAACATTGTAGGTGACTATGAATCTGAAGACTTCCTAGACGCAGTACAGGACAATTTTTTGAAACAACTAATTACAGAACCTACTAGAGGTGACAATATATTAGACCTAGTATTAACAAAAAAAGAAAATATTCTAAGAGATATCACAGTAGGGGAAGAACTAGGTAACAGTGATCACAGAGAAATCAGGTTCACCCTAAATTGGGAAACAAAAAACAATGACAATATGGTCAGAGTCCCAAACTTTCGGTTGGCGGATTATCAGGGGTAAAGAAGGTACCTAGGTGAGGTCACCTGGGTACAGTCACATCAGTCCTCAGTAGGAATGGGTGAGGTCGTTGATGATACAACAATTGATCATGACTATAATATATTCACTAGTATACTACATAAAGCACAAGAACAAAATGTACCATACAGAAAAATTAGGTCAAATAAGAATGAGCCAAGGTGGATGACCACAAAACTTAAACATGACATAGGAATAAAGAAAGGAATTTATAAGAAATTAAAGGGAGGGGAGGAGCAACTCAGAAATAGGTACAATGAACTATCTAGGAATGTTAAGAAAAATGTAAGGAAAGCAAAGAGAGACTATGAAATCAAAATAGCAAGTGAATCCAAGGCGAATCCCAGGGGATTTTTCCAGGTCTATAGAGCAAAAGTCAAGGACAAAGTTGGGCCTTTAAAGTCAGGGAGGGGAGAAGTGATAAAGTAAAGCATTGAACAACTACTTCTTATCAGTTTTCACACAAGAAATTCGCGAGGAAATTCCAGAGGTGGAACTGATATTTAGGGGAAAGGAAGACGAGAAATTAAAGAATATCACTATCAGAAAAGAGGATGTTCTTAAGAGGATAGATAAACTAAAGAAGACAAAATCCTCAGGGCCGGATGAAATTTTCCCTCGAGTCTTGAAAG
Organism: Homarus americanus; assembly: GCF_018991925.1. Taxonomy (NCBI): domain Eukaryota; kingdom Metazoa; phylum Arthropoda; class Malacostraca; order Decapoda; family Nephropidae; genus Homarus; species Homarus americanus. The sequence goes on along the minus strand of NW_024735442.1, from coordinate 7,444,237 downwards.
AGTGTAGGGAACAGATTAACGGACCCCTTGTAAATTTATTTACAAAATCATTAGACACCGGAGTTGTGCCAAACTTGTGGAAACAGGCAAATGTAGTACCCATATTCTAAAAGGGAGACAGAGCATCAGCGTCAAATTACCGGCCGATCAGTTTGACGTCAGTAGTGGGGAAATTTATTGAATCAATTATAGCAGATAGCATCCGATCGCATAGAGAGAAAGCAAATTAATCTACGAAAGGTGGGCCAACTTACGTGGGTGTACCCTACCTTCCTCTCTCAGCAGGTGTTAGTACACTACCTCCCACTGTTAGCAGGTGTAGGTACACTACATAAGAACATAAGAACATAAGAATGGAGGAATCTGCAGCGGGCCTATTGGCCCATACTGGGCAGTCCCATTTACACCCAACCCCTATTGCTCCTATGAGCATCCAACCTGTGTTTGAAGCTATCCAGCATATTCGAGTTAATGATGATGTTTGGTAACTTGTTCCATTCATCCACTAATCTGTTACTAAATGAGTGTTAACCTATTTCGCACCTAAATCTAAATTTGTCTAATTTAAAAGCATTGTTACGAGTTCGCTCCTGGTTGGATAGTTTGAGTACCTTTGTAATGTCCCCCTTTGTTCAGCCCTGACTTCCATTTATACACGTCTATCATATCGCCTCTCACTCTACGTCTCTCGAGGGAGTACAAATTAAGATGCTTTAACCTGTCTCAGTACTCAACGTTCCTAATGCCCGGGATTAGCCTTGTCATTCTCCTCTGAATTCAGACCAGAATTGAACTGTGTAATCCTCGCTAGTCTTGTAACTAACACTCCTTTGTATGAACCCAAGTACTTTATTAGCCTTGTTTCGAGCAAATACACATTGTTTACTTGGCTTAAGGTTCCTACTTATCATTACTCCTAAATTTCTCTCGCAGTCGGATTTCTCAATGCCATCGTTGTTCATCTGGTAACTGGTTTCCCTTTTTACATCTCCTATACTGAATATTTTACATTTACCTCCTACTCTCAGCAGGTGTTAATATACTACCTCCCTCTGTCAGCAGGTGTTAGTACACTACCGCCATCCGTCACCAGGTGTTAGTAAATTACATCCCTCTCACCAGGTGTTAGTAAATTACATCCCTCTGGCACCAGGTGTTAGTACAATACCTCCCGCTGTCAGCAGGTGTTAGTACATTACATCCCACTGTCAGCAGGTCTCAACACAACCTCCCACTGTCAACAAGTGTAAACACCACCCTCCACTGTCAGTAGGTGTCAACAGATCTTCTAATTGTCAGCAGGCGTCAATACCAGCCTATTATTGGTCAATACATGTCAAAACACAGGCTCCTATGTATCAGCAGCTCCCATAACACAGCCTCCTACTATCAGCGGCTGTCATAACACAACCTCCTGTCTGTCAGCAGCTCTCATAACACCTGTCAGCAACTGTCATAACACCTGTCAGTAACTGTCATAACACAGCCTCATACCTGTCAGCAGTTGTAACAACATAACCTTATAGCTGTCAGTATCTGTCAAAACATTGCCCACGATATTTCAGCATCTGTCATAACATAGCCCCCTATCTGTCAGCAGCTATAACAACGTAGCTTCTATCTGTTATCAGCTGTCATAACATAGCCCCCTATCTGTCAGCAGCTCTCATGACACAGCCTTCTATCTGTCAGCATCTGTCAAAACACAGCCTCTTACAGCTAGCAGCAGTCATAACACAGCCTCCTATGTGTCAGCAGCTCCCATAACACTGCCTCTCACTGTCTACAGCTGTCATAACACAACCTCCTATCTGTCAGTAGCTCTCATAACACAGTTTCCTATCTGCCAGCAGCTGTAATAACATAGAATCCTATTTGTAAGCAGATGTCAGGACTTTGCCTTCTACTGTCAGCAGTCACCTTTTTCTATTTTTCTAAAGTATTTTTTTTTCCTTTTCGTTTTTTGGCCAGTTCTTGCCTCTTAATCTCCTTATATGCTGTTATCAACTTTACTTCTTCTTGATTCATTAATTCTCCTTTTCTCAAAATAAATAGTTGTTTTTTAATTTTTGCTACTTGTGTGTGCTCTGCGTTTTATTACTTCTTAATTCTTTTTCGTTAAATGTTGTTAGTCTTTGCCTCTTCTTCTCCTTTACGCTTCTAGCACTTCGTCTTATCTTTTCATTTAGCTTTTTCTTAACATACAATCCTCTGAGTTCTTGCCTCATACCTTTCCTCTTCCTTTTTATCACTTCCTACTAACCCTCTCTCTTAATCCATCCTGCTTTTCTTTAACAAGTTCTCCTAGTGCTATTACTTACTGCTACTCCTCAATGGCTTAATCAGAAGTTCCATCCCAATTTCTAAAACTTTCAGCCATCAACTTTCTGCTTTTATAGTGAATCAATCTTTTTCTTCTTCCTTTACTTTAGGTTTTTAATTTTTCTCTGTTTCTACTTCCTGCTTACTGTCATGTTATTTTCTTCTATCTTATTTATAATCGCCATGCTTCATTACCCTTGTTTCCCTCATTTCTTACCATTCCTCCTTTATTATTAATCCATCACTTCTTCCGTTATCTCTCTTTCTCCCTCTCTCTCTGTTTTCTTTCATCTTGACTTCCGTGTTCTCTCCTCTTTAACCCGTAACATCTCTGGACACTCCTGCCTCATCGTCTCCTCTTCCTCTCCTCTTTAAAATTTTCCTTCCCAACTATACCTTTCTTCTTTCTTCTCTGTGTCTTCTTGTTACTATACCTCCTCGCCTCTCTCCTCTTTACACATTCCCTCTTCTCCAACTCCAACTCCATCTTCCTCTCTTCTCTATGTATCATCATGTTCATTCTTTTTTTTCCTCTCTTCTCTTCTTGTATTCTCCCATCTCCACATTCTCCCCCTGTTCTTCCTTTTCTAAAATTGATTTTCACTCACCACCTTAACTATTTCCATTCTCATTTATTTTAGTTCATTTTCCCTTCTTTTTATACCTTCCAGACTTTCGATCGGTGGATTATGAGAGGTTAAGAAGGTACCTAGGTGAGGTCGCCTGAGAACAGTCAAGTCAGTCCCCGGTAGGAACGGGTGAGGTCACCGGCGACACAACAAATGATCATGACTTTAATATATTCACTAGTATACTAGGTAAAGCACAGGAACCAAATATACCATACAGAAAAATTAGGTCAAATAAGAATGAGCTAAAGTGGATGACCAAAAACTTAAACATGACATAGGAATAAAGAAAGAATTCTCTGAATGGGGAGGTACAAACTTGGTTAAGTTCAATAGTAATAAAACTCAATATTTACCAATTACACTTTGTAAATTAGACGATCTCCCACCAATTACTTTTCAGGACGCTATCATCCTACCAAATTCCGAAATAAATATGTAAGGCCTCACCATTTCCTCCAATATGTCCGGGAAATCACACATCCTTAATATAGCTAAAGCTGCCTCCCGAAAGTTGGGGATGCTGTACAGATGTCGTAGTTACTTCACTCCTGAGCAGTTGCTCCACGTATTTAAGGGATTCATTCGTCCTAACTTGGAGTCCTGCTCTCATATCTGGGGTGGCTCTTCTTCTGTCCAACTATTAGATAGGGTGGAATCAAAGGCATTTCGTCTTATTAACTCTCCTTCTTTAGTCGATAATCTCTCTTCCCTTTCTCTTTGCAGCAATGATGCTTCACTCTCTCTCTTTTACAGGTACTTTAACAGGCAATGTTCGGTGGATTTGGCATCCTCTGTACTGCCGACAAGGCCGTAGGCTCGTAACACACGTCTTGCCCGCGGTGCCCACCGTTTCTCTGTGGATGTCGGTCATACAAGTATAACCCGTTATAGTACCTCCTTCTTTCCTCACGCAGCCAAACTGTGGAATGCTCTGCCTTCTTCTGTGTTTCCATACTTATACAATCTGTCTCACTTTAAAAAGCTGGTTTTCCGGCATCTTCGTGGTGTAGATTAACACAGTATAACCTTTTTCTTCTCTATTTTCAATTTCTTTCTGTTCTTTTTTCGCCCCCCAGGCCCCGTTGTGAGTCGTTTGACCTGTGCCCGAGTGGGCTAATTCCCGAAAAAAAAAAACACTCCCTTAGAACACGAGCTACGTGCCCTACTCACATTCACGGTCAATTGACCTTGCTCACATTCAACCTGGACACCAACAACCCTACGAGTGGATATTATTGGAAAGTGCATAGATTTGGTAAGAGGAGCAGGAGTAGGAGGGGTAGAGTTGAAATCGTCTTAGGTGAAGTTACGGGAGAATAAGATGCCAAAGAGATTGGCTTTAGCTATAGAGTTATCAGGTCGGAAGAGCGTAGGAAAAGAGGGAGTGCAAAAGTTATTACAGATGATTTTCGTTAAGAACCAGACAGATTTACTGGAAGAAGAGTTAATCAGGTCAGCCGTCTTTCTTTTTTTAACTTCCGCTTGGCCCTACGAAGAATAAACTTACCACGATTTATAGAAGTAATGAAAGAGTGGGTAACAGGAGATGATAGTTTCATAACTTGATACGCCCTATCCCTTTCCGTACATGCAAGAGAACAGGAGCGATCAAACCGTGACTGCAAAGTAAAAGTTTTGGTAGAAGATGGGATAAATGCACTCATACCACCGAGTCAGCACATACCTAGGCGTCCCGAGTAGAAAACTAACAATCATCCCAGGGAAGGTCGGAGAAGAATTCTCGCAAGGATTGCCAGTTTACCCTCCGATAATGCCATAGTTGGCGTTTAGAGGGGGTTAAGGAGGTGGTTGCGCCTGGTTTGATTTAATAGAAATAAGATTGTGATCAGAAGTCCCTAAGGGGGCGAAAATCGAGTATGAATAGTGTGAGGCGTTAGAGGTAAAACAAAGATCAAATAAGTTGATCGTGTAGATTTGGAACACGTGTATGTTTAATTATTTGTTCCAGATCATTAAGTAAGGAAAAAGAGAGTGCCTCAGCTCCACCTGGGTCATCCCTTGCAGAGCCAAGCCACTTTCTATGGTGTACATTGAAATTCCCTGGAGGCCTAGACAGAGAATCTCGGTGTTCGGGTGTTTGGATAGTAACGACACATGGCAAGAAGAAAGATAGTCAAAGAGTTCCAGATACTTGGTAGAGTTGGGAGAACAGTATAGGAAACAAAGAAAATAGTCATAGTTGGTAGAGATATTTTGAGGCAGATGACATCATAAAGAGAATATTCATGATCCGTGAGTCGGGCTGTAGGTGTACGTGTGTTGCAGTAGAACTGAAAGAGGTATTATGGTTGCAGATGGAGACTTGATAAGGTTTGGGTGAAGCTGCTTTGAACAGTTGAAGTTTAGATAGTAGTTAGATATCGGGGGAAGAGGTTAATATATGGTGCTCCACAGAAGAAAAATTGGATCTCAGGCCGTGAATGTTGGAAAAATGAAGTGTGAAAAAGGTTCTTCTCCATCAACCACGGTGACGTCAGTTGAGGCCCCAGTAGTTTGATGATGATCATGTCGTTCCTGGGGTCCACAACCTTCCCGATCAGTGGGACCCATCCGAGAAGGCCCTGCTTTAATATTATTGTAAAATGATTTCATACGATAATAAAATAATAGAACGAATAAAACAGATGAAGAATAAGAAAAGTTATATATGTTGTGTTGTCAATGGTAAGAGAAACAATTGAGACCCTGCGATTGTGTGTAAATGAAGCAGAATCAGATCAACAACCTGGGACTTGGTCACAATTTTTGTGATGTCATATGGCAGCAGGGTCTACCAAAAAACAACACATTATGCTTTCAATATCTTCCCAGGCAATAGTACCTCCCTATTTGATAGCTGCCTACTACCTACTACCTTGAAATTAAATATCTCTTTATGCAGCGTTTTTTATACCTGTCTTCCTGACAATCACATAAGACAACTCATATCACCGATACATGGTGTAGTTCATAGAGGACGTGCACATAGACACGACATAGAATGGACCGTTCACAAGACCGAGGTGTCTAGCAGACGGTGTAGCGCGGTGTGTGTGTGTCGGGGGGAAGCATTTCGTCTGTGTTCGCAAATGTATTGTTCTCGTCTTTCAATTTAGGTCGATAATAATTATTAATGATATTCATTGGTTTGTGCCTGACATTGCGAACAACATGGCAAGCTAGGTATGAAACGTGTCCTTTAAATCACAGAGCGACGCTTCGACTATGGGCCCGGTGGTTCCATCGTGTGTGTTCGTCCGTACGTGTCTCCGACGATGCCACAAAGCCAGGTTAGGCAAAAATTCCTGGCACTGGACTTTTGGCTGGAACTTTACACTAAAAGTAACATAAAAGTTTGTGGGTTAAGTTTTCAAGACCCAAATGGTCTTTTCTCCATTTATTAAGAAAATAAACTATTGCACAATAACTTGGATATCACCGTAATTAACGCTATGAGCTGTGGGCGTTAATAGAGGATGAAGGGTATGTGTAACGAGATTCGTGAACACACTTTTGAAGTGGGAGAGAGACTGGTATAGACTGTCAGAAGCCGGCTACTTAATTGCTGACCCACGCATTCAAGGAGCGGGGCAAACAGTGTAGGGAAAACACTGTCACATATACAGTAATGATTACTCACTGCTCAAAGTCTAGTTATGTGGGTGATATAATTATATAAACATAATGTATGTAGCCCACATTTATATAAGTAATACCTATGTTTGACAGGAGCTAATTTTAGGGGGTAGTGGATTAAGGGGGTAGTAGGTTAAGGTGGGGAATAGAATAAGATGGGGAGTAGAATACGGTGGGTAGTGGGTTAAAGGAGTAATGGGTTAAGGTGGGGATTAAGTTACGGTGGGTAGTGGGTTAAGGTGGGGAGTAGACTGAGGAGGGTAGTAGGTTAAGGGGGTAGTGGGTTAAGGTGGGGAGTAGCTTAAGGAGGGTAGTAGGTTAAGGTGGGGAGTAGAATAAGATGGGGAGTAGAATAAGGTGGGTAGTGGGTTAAAGGAGTAATGGGTTAAGATGGGGATTAAGTTACGGTTGGTAGTGGGTTAAGGTGGCGAGTAGACTGAGGAGGGTAGTAGGTTAAGGGGGTAGTGGGTTAAGGTGGGGAGTAGCTTAAGGAGGGTAGTAGGTTAAGGTGGGGAGTAGAATAAGATGGGGAGTAGAATAAGGTGGGTAGTGGGTTAAAGGAGTAATGGGTTAAGATGGGGATTAAGTTACGGTTGGTAGTGGGTTAAGGTGGCGAGTAGACTGAGGAGGGTAGTAGGTTAAGGGGGTAGTGGGTTAAGGTGGGGAGTAGATTGAAGAGGGTAGTAGGTTAAGGGGGTACTGGGTTAAGGTGGGTAGTAGGTTAAGGTGAGGAGTAGATTGAGGAGGGTAGTAGGTTAAGGGGGTAGTGGGTTAATTTGGTGAGTAGATTAAGGAGGGTAGTAGGTTAAGGGGTAGTGGGTTAAGGTGGGGAGTAGATTAAGGTGGGGAATAGGTTAAGGTGGGAGTAGATTAATGTGGGTAGTAGGTTAAGGTGGGTAGTGGGTTAAAGGGGGTAGTGGGTTAAAGTGGGTAGTGAGTTGGCTAAGGTGAATAGTGGGTTGAAATGGGATATAATGGGTAAGTGGAGTAAGAGAGCGAGAGAGAGAGAGAGAGAGAGAGAGAGAGAGAGAGAGAGAGAGAGAGAGAGAGAGAGAGAGAGTTTAACAAATTTATTGACAAAGCTTGGAGTACAGTTTGCCTATTCTAGGTAATTCAGTCAGGTCTTGACACTGAGGGTGGTGTCACTTCTCACTGTCACGCAGGACAGAGGTTCATACACAAAGAAATGCATCATATTCATTAACAGTATATATAGGTCAGATTCATGTGGGTAATGCCACTTCACTGCCATGCAGGACAGAGGTTCGTACACAAAGAAATACATCATATTCATTAGCAGTATATATAGGTCAGAGAGACAGAAAGAGAGAGAGAGAGAGAGAGAGAGAGAGAGAGAGAGAGAGAGAGAGAGAGAGAGAGAGAGAGAGAGAGAGAGAGAGAGAGAGACAGAGAGAGGTAATGTTCATATTTCTCCTCACAGTCCACAAGTACCCGGGGCCAGTCTGTATTGGTATTGTTCAGCTTATTTCTGTTGCTGATGTCTGAAGGCCTGAGGCTGGATCACTGCCCCCCTTCTCCTGCTTTACTGTACTTATTCTCCATATCAGGATTTTATTGCTTAATGCCAGCCTCTTCCTTCTTTATCTGTTTTCTCTATCAGTGTTCCTTCTTCCCTACTTTACTGATTTTAATATTAATAATTCTTGTAACATTTGTTCACGTTTTTTTTTTTTTCACTGCTGTTTTCCTCTCTGCTATATTTACTTTCTCTCTTTCTACCTTCTCTGTTTTCTTAATGCTGGTTCCTGGTTTATATTATGTCTATAAATTTCATCCGGAAAATTTTATTCTTAATATATGAGCTTTTCACAGCTGAAGTGTACATAGAATAGAAATAATTCTGTTATATCTCTTGAAGAAGAGGGCGAGTTTTTAAACACTAACATGAAAATAGTGTGATGATAAATTTAGGTGCAGAAGTAGATTAAAAGAATATACATAAGAGTGGTTTCATATATTTACTGTAGAACTGAGAATATATATTTTTTTTTCAGTGGAACTAAACAAATTAAAAAATTCGTGCGCAATTTTGGTGGTGATAGGGAAGGAGGGAGAAGGAAGTGGTGGGATCAGGGTGAGGGGGACGAGGGTTAAACTCCCACGCACCATACATAAAATGAGTAGAGGGGGAAATTTTCATAAAACAAAATAGATTGGTTTCGTTTCACCCCACAACGCCCACACCTCACATACCTCCCATACCTTAGACACCGCCACACTTCACACACCTCCACACCTCCATACCTCATACAACTCCACACCCCCCTCACCTTCACACCTCCACATCATCACACCTCCACACCTTCTACATCCCCACACCTCCACACCTCCACTGCAGGACATTATTTAGTAAAGCTAAATTAAAAAAAAATATACATTAATAATAAAAAAGCCCTTGAGGATGAATATAATGATATGGATACACAGTACTGTGACCTTTCTCCTGTACACTCAGTTATATCAATTATTTTGTAATATATTTTCATTTGGGAACAAATATAATAAAAATATATATTTCCTACCAATAAAGAACATTTATTGTAATTCTTAGCAATAAGCGAAATACTATTATTTTCGGATAACAACACTTTTACCAACACACAATAGGTGTAATATAATACAGTAATTCTGATAAGAAGAAAAGAAGCAACTTTCTTCAAGTAACACAGAAATATAATATTGTTTTCTTTAAGTAGAAAGTCTGAATGTTTTCTTGTTGAATAAAGGAAATGATAGAAACGATCGTCTTATCTGAGTCTATTTAACGTAAAAACAGTAGCGCCGGTGGGAGAGCGGTACCACTCTTGTCTCGCAAGCGAGATGTCTCGGGTTTGATTCCCGGGCCGGTGGAAAGTTGTTTGGACACACTTCCTAGCCCCCTTTCGTCCCTGTTCACCTAGCAGTAAAGTAGGTACCTGTTGTAAATCGAAAAGTTGCGAATTCGTATTCAGGGAAAGTTGTTGGAGCTTCCAATAATGTGCTGACAAAAACCTATGACTCTACAGGCTTCTACACCCTTGACAAAAAACCTCTGACCCTTCAGGCTTCTACGCCTTTAACTCATGAGACATAAAGGCAAGCATGAACTTCCCATGCTTCCCAGATGGGCGCTGTAAGCGCTTCTGCGCTTCACCTTGCGCAGGATGTAGCGGGGTGCCCAATAAAAATAATAAAAAATAATAAAAAATACATTAGCTGCCGTATTAGTAGACATCTTTGTAGCTATTATATATATATATATATATATATATATATATATATATATATATATATATATATATATATATATATATATATATATATATATATATATATATATATATATATATATATTTCATGTAGATCCACAATGAAAACGTGGATAAGATAAATCTTGATAAAATCACACGGGAAACGGGAAACAACGGAGCACCTTAACTTTCGTCTTTATTCAAGACATTGATATTATGTCTACCGAACGATGCTTAAAGACCCTTGTCCGTGAATTATATCAACGCAACAACAATAACTATGTCGTTTGGTTAAAAAAAATCTAAGGATCATTTCCGTAGTTCAGGCGTTGGTGAAATTTGCTACACGCACCATAAAGCAATTTACTGAAAGGCATTATGGGTTTATTTTTACCACGAGCGCAGGACGAAATTGCTTTTACCAAGTTATCTGGGATGATGTGAATGAAATTTCCATGTTACAGAAATTTTTGCCTAAAATTTTTTACAAAATTACAGCCCTTCATTCATCAAATATCTGGGTTCTGTAGCATATATGGGTCGTGAAGTACTGCAGAATAGTGCTTCAGGATAGTGATCATACACATTCGCCGCAATGAGTGAACAAAATCATCTAGTGAGAGCCTTGGTGCTGTTTTTCCTTGATATTGTATATCTCTCTGCCTATCCACATGACAATTATTTTTACTTCCATGTTGGTTATATCTCGCCCCCCCCCCCGCAAAAAAAAATGGAAATAATAGGGGGGATATCCTGCGTCATCAGCATTATATATATATATATATATATATATATATGTATGCAAGTAAATCACTGTAGGTGCGCGTGATCTAGGTATATGCTGTTAACCACAAGGAAAGAAGGAAACACGAAGTTCCCAAGCGCTTTCGCTTAATTCACATCTTCAGGGGTGAGTACAGACAATGTATTAGCGTTCGCAACAAGGCAAACAGGATTCTTGGGTTCATATCTAGGTCTGTGAGTAACAGAACTGCTGACGTTATCTTGAAACTTTACCTAGCATTAGTGAGGCCACACATGGATTATGCGGTTCAGTTCTGGTGTCCTTATTATAGAATGGACATAGATTCTTTGGAGAGAGTACAAAGAAGAATGACAAAAATGATCCATAATATTAGAAACCTTCCATATGAAGAAAGACTGAAAAGCTTAGGCTTACATTCATTAGAGAGGCGTAGAGTTAGGGGAGATATGATAAGAGGTGTACAAGTGGGTAAGTGGGATTAACAAGGGTAAAATGGAAGATGTTCTGAAGCTCAGTAATAACGAAATAACTAGAACAAATGGCTTTAAATTAGATAAATTCCGATTCAGAAAGGATATAGGCAAGCACTGGTTTGGTAATACAGTTGTGGATATGTGGAATAGGCTACCGAGCGCTATAGTAGGATCGGGGACGCTAGGGAGCTTCAAGACGAAGTTGGATAGGCACATGGAAGTGCTGGGATGGGTGTGAAAGGGATCTGCCCTGTATGGGCCAGTCGGCCTCCTGCAGTATCCCACTTTCTTATGTTCTTATGTATGTTTAATAAGACTAGATTCTATGATGTTCCTACTATCAATTGAATTACATGGTAATATTGAGGAGGCATTATCCCAGTCAATGCAATGCTTGTTATCCCTCAAATGAACAAACAGAGCATTGGATTCCTGGCCAGTCCTAGCACTGTATTGTGTTGTTTAATTCTAGTTGCAAGATCTTTACCTGTCTGGCCTAAGTAAAACATATTACATTCCTTGCAAGGAACTTTATAAATGCAACCAATTGTGTTGCTGGGGGATTTCTTGATTAACATTTGTTTAACAGTGCATGAGTTTTTAAATGCCACATTGACGTTCCAGGTTTTTAGCTGTGCAGGAATGTGTGAGAAATTTTTGTGAAATGGTAATATTAAGATATTCTTATGGTCATGGGTGGGCTTGGGATCAGTTCTATAAAAAGTTTTCTTAGTAATGTTTAAGCATTTGTCTATGAAAGATCTAGGGTATTTAAGGTTTGAGCCAATATTATATATATATTTGTATTCCTCATCGATGAATTCCGGACTGCAAATTCTCAAGGCACGTAGAAACATTGTTGAAAATACTGACTGTTTGACTTTATTATGGTGGGCAGAATAATAATGAATGTATGAACACACATTAGTTGGTTTTCTATAAATACTGAACTTAAAAGTGTTACCTATTCTGTGTATCAGACAGTCTAGGAATGGCAATTTACAGTCTTGCTCTAATTCCACAGTGAATTTGATCGAGGGGGCTAAGTTGTTAAGTTGTGGCAGGAAAGCTTTTAGGTCCTCATTACATGGCCAGAGACATAATACATCATCAACATATCTACACCAGACTGCTAATGGTGGTAAAATATTACTTAATAGTTTCTTTTCAAAGAATTCCATATATAGGTTGCTTAATACAGGTGAGAGTGGATTACCCATTGCCATACCAAATTTTTGAGCATAATATTCCCCATTGAATTCGAATTTGCAATCCTTAATACATAGTTTGATGAGTTCGATGAAGTCGTCTTTCGAGACGGGCAGTGAAATGTTATCCAGGGAATCTATGAGGAACTCTAGTAAATCATCAACTGGGACCTTTGTAAAGAGTGACGTTACATCAAAGCTGACCAGTTTAAAATCATGATTAATGTGTAAGTTATTGAGTTTATCAACCAGATCCATATTATTCTTGATATTGGAGTTAGAAATGTTGCCAACTAGGGGATTTAGTAAAGAAACTAACCATTTAGCATATACCTAGATCACGCGCACCTACAGTGATTTACTTGCATATATATATATATATATATATATATATATATATATATATATATATATATATATATATATATATATATATATATATATATATATATATATATATATATATATACTAGCAGAAACGCCACCCTCCGGGAGGCTCCACATTGTCTCACTGTAGTGCATTAGATACAGATTTTTGCCAGTTCTAACTCTGGAGCATCCAACATAGAACTGTCCATGAGAGAAGCAAGGAAACACCAGGTTTAGGCCAACCATCTTTAGGGACTGTCCCTGGCTTTTGTAGATGGTCATGGCAAAGCTCACTTTAACCGGGATCTGAAGTCGCTTGAACTCAATTGGCAGGTCAGTGGTGATGAGAGGAATCCTTGGTATAAACACGTCCTCTCCTTTAGCTTTTCCTGTCAGTATTGTAGCTTCCAGTACATGTGGCACCATGTTCTTCACCACCAGTCTTGAACCATTGCAGAGGATTAGTGGTTCAAGATTTCTTAAGAGCATTATAGGAGTTCCAATCTTGAGAGTGAGGTGGTGAGGAGGCATTCCAGTGGGCTCCATAAAATTAAGGAATTCTGCAGGGTACTGGACTGCTTGGTCCTGGTCGATTACTGCATCAACAGACTTGAATGAGGTCTCACTGCCTGGAAGCTGTCTGAGCACTCAAGTTGATTTCAGCCACTGTTTCATTTTTTGGTACCAGAATTGCGCGTTCACGCAGCCACTTGTGATCCTTGTAGTGGTGGATAATGTTTGGTAAGACCATGTTAGTGAGCTCAGTTGAGGAATTTACAACATTTCCACATCCTTGAGGAATGATTATTTGTCCTTCTGAATCAACAGGGAAAGTTAAATTCCCAATGTGTAGAGGAAGGTTTGCAAACCGAGCTGCATCCAGACCTCCTTGTAGATGTACTCTCATGTTTGTGGATAGGGTGAGTGTCTGAACACTTCTCCAAAGGTATGATGCCTTGAGGCACACATTCAGTTCATCAGCTGCAGTGCTCCGAGAAATGACAGGTAGGATCTGGCGAAAGTCTCCAGCAATGACCATTGTAATGCCACGGTAGGACGCCACCCTCCGGGAGGCTCCATATTGTCTCGCTGTAGTGCATTAGGGTAGACCACATTTTTGGTTTTGCCATTAGCAGCAAGTATGTAAAGATTATTTTAGCATTAAACTGTTATTATATTATTGTCTAATCATCACTACATATAACACCACCCATCATCACTACATATAACATCATCCATCATCACTACATATAACACCACCCATCATCACTACATAAAACATCAGCCATCATCACTACATATAACATTACCCATCATCACTACATATAACACCACCCATCATCACTACATATAACAACATCCATCATCACTACATATAACATCATCCATCATCAGTACATATAACACCATCCATCATCATCACTACATATAACACCATCCATCAGCACTACAGATCGGTAAAGTGTTTCCGAGATTCTCGTACGGACACACACAGACACACAAACACACAAACAAACACACAGACATACGTCTTTGTTATATATATATATATATATATATATATATATATATATATATATATATATATATATATATATATATATATATATATATATATATGTATATATATATATATATATATATATATATATATATGTATATATATATGTATATATATATATGTATATATATATATATATATATATATATGTATATATATATATATGTATATATATATATATATATATGTATATATATATATATATATATATATATGTATATATATATATATATATGTATATATATATATATGTATATATATATATATATATATATATATATGTATATATATATATATATATGTATATATATATATATGTATATATATATATATATATGTATATGTATATGTATATATGTATAATATCACACGGGAAAATAGAAACAACGGAGTACCTTAGCTTTCGTTTCCATTTTCCCGTGTGATTTTATCAAGATTTATCTTATCCACGTTTTCATTGTGGATTTACATGAGAGATGTATATGTATATGTATATGTATATGTATATGTATATATATATATATATATATATATATATATATATATATATATATATATATATATATATATATATATATATATATATATATATATATATATATATATATATATCTATCAGTTCATTAGGCTTGTGGAATTCCAAATATAAACCCTGGACCTCTGCGTGTCAACATGATCATTAGAACATACAAAATAAGGAATCTGCAATAGGCCGGGTTGGTCTGTGCCTGGCAGCTCCTGTCGAGACATACAACCACTGCCAATCATCCATGAATCTATCTTGCCTCCTTTTAAAACTTTCCAGCGTCCCAGCACTTACTACAAAGTTGCTAAGCTTGCTCCACTCATTTACCACCCGATTTGTGAACCAGTTTCTTCCTATCTCCCTCCTAAACCTAAACTTATCTAACAAAAATCCGTTGCTACAAGTCCTATCCTGCTCGGATATTATAAGTACTTTATCTTTATCTCCTTTATTGATTCCTTTCACCCACTTAAATACTTTTATCATATCTCTCCGCACTCTTCTTCTTCCTACGGAATACAAGTTTAGTTTCTTTAATTTATCTTGATCGGGAAGGTTTCTAAGTCCCGGAATCATTTTCGTCATTCTTGGCTGCACTGACTCAAGTGAATTGATATCCATTCTGTAATAAAGGAACCAGAACTGAACAGCATAATCGAGGTGTGGCCTGACTAGCACAAGATATAATTGCAATAAGATGTCAGCACTCGTATTACTTACACTTCTGGATATAAATCCTAAAACTCGGTTTGCCTTATTTCGAACATTAACACACTGTTTTCTTAGCCGAAGGTCCGGGCTTACGAGTACCCCTAGGTCTCTTTCGCAATTCGACTTCTCTAGTTTGATGTTGTTAAGGCTGTGTACATTGACAGTATTTGTTCTTCCAATATAAAGTACGCTGCACTTGCTGGTGATGAATTTCATTTGTCATTTTCTGACCACTCCTGCCGTTTATTTAAATCCTCCTGTAGTGCATTTGCATCCTCCCCTGAATTAATTTGCTGCCCTATTTTGGTGTCATCCGCAAACTTGCTATGTCACTGCTGATCCCAGTATCTAGATCGTTTAAATTAATTATGAACCATTGTGTGCCCAGTACTGACCTGTAGGACACCCAACTAGTTACACAGCCCCACTCAAATTTAAAACCATCTACGCTGACCCTCTGTGTTCTATCGGTGAGCCATGATTTTATAACTTTATAACTTTCCCCTCGATACCATGAGCCTTAACTTTTCTCAGAAGAGTCTGATGCGGTACTCTGTCAAATGCTTTATTAAAGTCTAAATAGATAACATCATAATTTTTTTCATTATCTACTACCTCACAGACTTTCCTAAAAAACGTCAGCAGATTTGTTAGACAAGATTTTCCCTTTGTAAATCCATGTTGAGAGTCATAGATTAATATGTTTTTCTCTAAATGCGATCAGACGCTATTTGTTATAATTGATTCAAGAAATTTCCTCACTACTTACGTAAAAACTAATCGGTCGGTAATTAGACGCTTATGCTGTCTCCCTTTTGAATATGGGTACTACATTTGTCTGTCTCCACAAGTCTGGCCCAACTCCTGTGTCTGATGATTTTGTAAATAAATTTACAAAGGGTCCATTAATCTGTTCTTCACACTCTTACAAAACTCAAGGGGAAATTTAATTCAGTCCTGGAGATTTTGTCTTCTTTAATTTATTTATTTTCTTAAGAATATCCTCTTTTCTGATAGTGATATCCTTTAGTTTCTCTTTTTCATTTCCCTTAAATATCAGTTCCATCTCTGGAATTTCCTCGTGAATTTTTTCTGTGAAAACTGATAATAAGTAGCTGTTTAATGCTTTGCTTATTTCCTCACTATCATCGATAACTGCCGTTCTCTCTGACTTTAAAGGCCCCACTTTGTCCTTGACCTTTGTCCTGTATACCTGGAAAAATCCCTTGGGATTCGCCTTGGATTCTCTTGCTATCCTGATTTCGTAGTCCCTCTTTGCCTTCCGTACATTTTTCTTAACATTCCTATATAGTTCATTATACTTATCTCTGAGATGCTCCTCCCCTCCCTTTAATTTCAATTAAATTCCTTTCTTTATTTCTGTGTCATGTTTAAGTTTTTTGGTCATCCACCTTGGCTCATTTCTTATTTAACCTAATTTTTCTGTATGGTATATTTTGTTCCTGTGCTTTACATAGTATACTAGTGAATTCAGTATAGGAAATGAGTAGGCCAGCAAAATATAACAACATTTACATTATGGGGGATTTCAACTTCAGAAATATTGACTGGGACAACATTGTAGGTGACTATGAATCTGAAGACTTCCTAGACCCAGTACAGGACAATTTTTTGAAAAGACTAATTACAGAACCTACTAGAGGTGACAATGTATTAGACCTAGTATTAACAAATAAAGAAAATATTATCAGAGATATCACAGTAGGGGAAGAACAGTGATCACAGTGATCACAGAGAAATCAGATTCACCCTAAATTGGGAAACAAAAAACAATGACAATATGGTCAGAGTCCCAAACTTTCGGTTGGCGGATTATCAGGGATTAAGAAGGTACCTAGGTGAGGCCACCTGGGAACAGTCACGTCAGTCCCCAGTAGGAAGGGGTGAGGTCATAGATGACACAACAATTGATCATGACTATAGTATATTCACTAGTATACTACATAAAGCACAAGAACAAAATATACCATACAGAAAAATTAGGTCAAATAAGAATGAGCCATGGTGGATGACCACAAAACTTAAACATGACATAGGAATAAAGAAAGGAATTTATAAGAAATTAAAGGGAGGGGAGGAGCAGCTCAGAAATGGGTATATTGAACTATCTAGGAATGTTAAGAAAAATGTAAGGAAAGCAAAGAGAGACTATGAAGCCAAAATAGCAAGAGAATCCAAGGCGAATCCCAAGGGATTTTTCCAGGTATATAGAACAAAAGTCAAGGACAAAGTTGGGCCTTTAAAGCCAGGGAGGGGAGAAGTGATAAATGGCAGTAAAGAAATAAGCAAAGCATTGAACAACTACTTCTTATCAGTTTTCAAAGAAGAAATTCGCGAGGAAATTCCAGAGGTGGAACTGTTATTTAGGGGAAAGGAAGAAGAGAAATTAAAGAATATCACTATCAGAAAAGTGGTTGTTCTTAAGAGGATAAATAAACTAAAGAAGACAAAATCCCCAGGGCCGGATGAAATTTTCCCTCGAGTCTTGAAAGAGTGTAGGGAACAGATTAACGGACCCCTTGTAAATTTATTTACAAAATCATTAGACACCGGAGTTGTGCCAGACTTGTGGAAACAGGCAAATGTAGTACCCATATTCAAAAAGGGAGACAGAGCATCAGCGTCAAATTAACGGCCGATCAGTTTGACGTCAGTAGTGGGGAAATTTCTTGAATCAATTATAGCAGATAGCATCTGATCGCATCTAGAGAAAAGCAAATTAATCTACAACTCTCAACATGGGTTTACAAAGGGAAAATCTTGTCCAACAAATCTGCTGACGTTTTTTAGGAAAGTCTTCGAGGTAGTAGATAATGACGAAAATTACGATGTTATTTACTTAGACTTTAGCAAAGCATTTGACAGAGTAACGCATCAGAGGCTTCTCAGAAAAATTAAGGCTCATGGTATCGAAGGGAAAGTTTTAAATTGGATAAAATCATGGCTCACCGGTAGAACGCAGAGGGTCAGCGTAGATGGTGTTAATCTGAGTGCGGCCGTGTAACCAGTTGGGTTCCCCAGGGGTCAGTATTAGGCCCACTCTTGTTCATAATCTACATAAACGATCTAGATACTGGGATCAGCAGTGACATAAGCAAGTTTGCGGATGACACCAAAATAGGGCGGCAGATTAATTCAGGGCAGGATGCAAATGTAATACAGGAGGATCTAAATCAACTGCAGGGGTGGTCTGAAAAATGGCAAATGAAATTCACCATCAGCAAGTGCAGCGTACTTAATAGTGGAAGAACAAATACTGCCAATGTATATAGCCGTAACAACATCAACCTAGAGAAGTTGACTTGTGAAAGAGACCTAGGGGTACTTGTAAGCCCGGACCTACGGCCTAGAAAGCAATGCGTTATTGTTCGAAATAAGGCAAACTGAGTATTGGGTTTTATATCTAGAAGTGTAAGTAATAAGAGTGCAGAGGTCTTATTGCAACTATATCTTACTCTAGTCAGGCCGCACCTAGATTATGCGGTTCAGTTCTGGTGCCCTTATTATAGAATGGATATCAATTCACTAGAGTCGGTGCAGCGAAGAATGACGAAAATGATTCCGGGACTTAGAAACCATCCATAACAGGATAGGTTAAAGAAACTAAACTTGCATTCCCTAGAAAGACGAAGAGTGCAGGGAGATATGATAGAAGTTTTCAAGTGGGTGAAAGGAGTCAATAAAGGGGATATAGATAAAGTTCTTATAATATCCGGGCAGGATAGGACTCGGAGCAAAGGATTTAACTTGGATAAGTTTAGATTTAGGAGGGAGATAGGAAGGAACTGGTTCACAAATAGGGTGGTGGACGAGTGGAACAAGCTTAACAACTTTGTAGTAACTGCTGGAACGCTGGAAAGTTTCAAAAGGAGGCTAGATAGATTCATGGATGATTGAGAGTGGTAGTAACTCTCGACAAGTGCTGCCATGCGCAGGCCAACCGGCCTATTGCAGACCCCTTATTTTCTTATGTTCTTATGTTCTTATGTTTTTTAACCGGGAACTGAAGTCCCGGTTAAAGAATTAAGGAATTCTGCAGGGTATTGGACTGCTTGGTCCTGGTCGATTACTGTATCAACAGATTTGAATGAGGTCTCACTTCCTGGAAGCTGTCTGAGTACATTAGAGGCATGTTGATTTCAGCCACTGTTTCATTCTTTGGTGCCAGATTTGCGCGTTCATGCAGCCACTTGTGATCCTTGTAGTGGTGGATAATGTTTGGGTAGATCATTTTAGTGAGCTCAGTTGTGAACTTTATAACATTTCCACATCCTTGGGAATGATTATTTGTTCTTCTGAATCAACAGGGAAAGTTCCATTCCCAATCTGTAGTAGAAGGTTTGCAAACCGTCCAGCATCCTGATCTCCTTATAGATGTACCCTCATGTTTGTGGATAGGGTGAGTGTCTGAACACTTCTCCGGACGGCTCATTCGCTAGTCAACGGTTGGACGCCACCCTCCGGGAGGCTCCACATTGTCTCACTGTTCAGTCCCCAAAACTTCTTCTTCCATCAATAGTTCATTAACGGTGTATGTAAGTTCCATCATGTTTTTCACTACAACGGTACAGCAAAGTATATTGTTTATCATTAAACTGTTATTATTTTATTGTCTAATCATCACTACATATAACACCACCCATCATCACTACAGTACATATAACATCATCTATCATCACTTCATATAACACCATCCATCATCATTACATATAACACGATCCATCATCACTACCTATAACACCACCCATCATCACTACATATAACAACATCCATCATCACTACATATAACATCATCCATCATCACTACATATAACACCATCCATCATCACTACTTATAACACCATCCATTATCACTACATATATTGCAAGCATAATGTGATGTCTAATGGTAGACCCTGCTGCCATATGGCATCACGAAAATTGTGACCAAGTCCCAGGTTGCTAATCGGACTTTCTGCTTCATTTACACGCAATTTCAGGGTCTCAATTGTTTCTCTTACCATTGACAAGACAACATACATATATCGTTTCTCACTTTTGATCTTTTTTTCATTTTTGTATTTATAGTTCTTTATTATAAAAAAATTATTATTATTACAGTTACTGTATTATTATCATCATTATTTTATTATTTTCTTTTTGTTTGTTTTATCATAAATTTTATTTATTATGAATTATTATGACTATTATTTATTATTATTATTATTATTATTATTATTATTATTATTATTATTTTTATTATTATTATTATTATTATTATTATTATTATTATTATTATTATTATTATTACATTTTCGCCCCCCAGGCCCCAATGTGGGTCAGTGACCTGTGCCCGGGTGGGCTAATCCCCGCAAAAAAAAAAAAAAATACCACAACACATCATTACTACATATAACAACATCCATCATCACTACATATAACATCATCCATCATCACTAAATATAACACCATCAATCATCACTACATATAACAACATCCATCATCACTACACTACAAATAACACCACCCATCATCACTACATATAACAACATCCCTCATCACTACATATAACACCATCCATGATCACTACATATAACTCCAGCCATCATCACTACATATAACACCACCCATCATCACTACATATAACAACATCCATCATCACTACATATAACATCATCCATCATCACTGCATATAACACCATCCATCATCACTACATATAACATCATCCATCATCACTACAGATCGGTAAAGTTGTTTCCGAGATTCTCGTGCAGACACAAAGAAAAACACACACACAAACAAACAGACATATTTCTTTGTTTATATAGATAGATCATCACTACATATAACACCACCCATCATCACTACATATAACATTATCCATCATCACTACATATAACACCACCCATCATCACTACATATAACAACATCCATCATCACTACATATAACATCATCCATCATCAGTACATATAACACCATCCATCATCATCATTACATATAACACCATCCATCATACTACAGATCGTTAAAGTAGTTAACGAGATTCCAACCCCTTCTCCTGGTTACAAATTTTGTTTGTCACAGAATTGGCCAATTTGTACATGTCATTACGCAAATTCATGTTAACAGATTCGGTATTTCTAATTGGCTAGATTCTATAATGTTCCTACTGACAAATGAATTACAAGGTAAGATTGAACATAAGAACATAAGAAAATAAGGAGTTTGCAATAGGCCGGTTGGCCTGTGAATGGCAGCTCCTGTCTAGAGTTACAACCACTCTCTATCATCCATGAATCTATCTAGCCTCCTTTTAAAACTTTCCAGCGTTCCAGCATTTACTACAAAGTTGCTAAGCTTGTTCCACTCGTCTACCACCCTATTTGTGAACCATTTCCTTCCTATCTCCCTCCTAAACCTAAACTTATCCAACTTAAATCCGTTGCTTCGAGTAATATCCTGCTCGGGTGTTATAAGAACTTTATCTCTATCTCCTGTATTGATTCCTTTCACCCACTTTAATACTTCTATCATTTCTCCCGCAATTTTCGTCTTTCTAGGGAATGCAAGTTTAGTTTCTTTAATCTATCTTGATATGGAAGGTTTTTAAGTCCCGGAATAATTTTCGTCATTCTTCGCTGCACCGACTCGAGTGAATTGATGTCCATTCTATAATAAGGGCACCATAACTGAGCAGCATAATCGAGGTGCGGCCTGACTAACGCAAGATATAGTTGCAATATGATGTCCGCACTCTTATTACTTACACTTCTAGATATAAAACTTAATACACTGTTTGTCTTATTTCGAACATTAACGTACTGTTTTCTAGGCCGTTGGTCCGGGCTTACAAATACCCCCTAAGTCTCTTCCACAAGTCGACTTCTCTAGGTTGATGTTGTTAAGGCTGTATACATTGACGGTATTTGTTCTTCCAATATTAAGTATGCTGCACTTGGTGGTGTTGAATTTCATTTGCCATTTTCTGACCACTCCTGCAGTTTATTTAAATCCTCCTGTAGTGAATTTGCATCCTGCCCTAAATTAATCTGCCGCCCTATTTTCGCGTCATCCTGAAACTTGCTTATGTTACTGCTGATCCTCCCAGTACTGACCCCTGGGGAACCCCACTCGTTACACAGCCCCACTCCGATTTAACACCATCAACGCTGACTCTTTATGTTCTATCGGTGAGCCATGATTTTATCCAATAAAACTTTCCCCTTGATACCATGAGCCTTAACTTTTCTTAGAAGCCTCGGATGCGGTACTCTGTCAATCGCTTTGCTAAAGTCTAAGTAAATAACATCGAAATTTTCGTCATTATCTGCTACCTCGAAGAATTATCTGCTACCTTGAGGAGCCAATAGCCCAGCCAATGCCATGATAATTATTATCTCTCATATGAATGAACAAAGCATTAGATTCCTGGCTTGTCCTAATGCTATGTTTATGCATTTTAAGGCCAGTTATAAGATCTTTGCCCGTCTGACGTAAGTAGAACATAATACATTCCTTGCAAGAAACCTTGTAAATGCAGCCAACTGCATTGCTGTGGAGTTCTTAATTAACATTTGTTTTACAATGCAACAATTACTAAACGTTAATTTAAGTTCCAGGTTTTCAGTTGTAGAGGAATTTTAGATAATTTTTTTTTAAATGTTAATACTAATTGATTCTTATTTGTCGTGAGGACGTTTAGGATTAGTTTTATAAAAAAAAAGATGTCTGCTATGTTAAGGCATTTGTCTATAAACGATCTAGGGTATTTTAAGTTCAATCCAATATTATAGATATATTTATTTTCATCAGCAATGAATTTCGAACTGCATATTCGTAGAGCACGTAAAAACATTGAAGAGAATACTGACTGTTTGATTCTTTTATGGTGGGCAGAATAATAATGAAAATATGAACACACATTAGTAGGTTTCCTATAAATACTGAACTTGAAGGTGTTGCCTACTCTTTGGATCAGACAGTCTAGGAATGGTAATTTGCAGTCAATTACTAATTCCACAGTGAATTTGATCGACGGGGTTAAATTATTAAGTAGTGGCTAGAAAAACTTTAAGTTCTTATTGCATGGTCAAAGACATATATCTACATATCTGCATATTTATTAACAAAACTGCTGAAGGTGGTAAATATTACTTAGTAGTTTCTTCTCAAAACAATCCACTGGTGAAAGTGGAGTAACCTTCGCCATACCAATTTTTTTAGCATAATATTTTCCATTGAATTGAAATTTACAGTTCTTAATACACAGTTTGATAAGTTCAATGAAGAAATTTTGGATACAGGTAAGGAAATACTCTCCAGGGATTCTGTGAGGACCTTAAGCAAACCATTAACTGGGACTTTTGTAAAAAGTGATACATCAAAAGTGACCAGTTTAAAATCATAATTAATGTGTAAGTTATTGAGTTTATCAACTAAATCCACATTATTCTTCAAATTATTGTTTGATATGTTGCCAACTAGGGGGGCTTAGTAAAGAAACTAACCATTTAGACAGCTTATAAATGATTGACCGAACTGAGCTAATAATGAGTCTTATTGGGTTGATAAAACCGTACGTGCATGGCAGTAAATGGGACATTGAAGAAAATGTTTAATGATATTATTTTTGCCTCTCAACAGAGACTTAAGTTTTTTTGTTAAATTGAGTGCTAACTTTGCTGAGGGGATTATTTATGAGTTTAGAATATGTTGCAACATCACATAAAAGGTCTTTGCTTAAAATCACTAATGTGTCAGCTTTATCTGTTTTAGTAACTTGTAAAGCCTTATTTTTCTTAAAGGCTTCGATTGCTTTGGTAAATCATTCTGGACAAATTGGAACATAAGGCGTAGACATAGATGCATACACACTATCTTTACTAAGGAGACTTGGAGAAAAGGAAGAGACGCCTTTAGGAATAAACGGATGCATTGTTAGTGAAAAGGAGGAGAATGAAGCAAAGATGGACGATAGAAGAAGAATTACAGAAATGTAATAATAAAAGAAGAGAAGCGAAAAGGAACAAAATTATAATTCAGGCGAGAAAAACATACAAAGTTAGAGACAGTGCTGCAGAGAAGTGGAAAAAAATAGCATGCAGGGAAGCGAAAGCAAAACAAATGGAATAGCTTTGCGAAAACTTTGAAGAAAGTTACAGATCAGGCAACTGTTGTCCTTGTGGCACGGTGGTTGCGATCCCTTTTCACACGCATTGGTCCAGAGTTCTAATCCCGACTAGTGAGGTATTGTTTTACAGGTAGTAGGTAGTAGGCAGCTATCAAACAGGGAGGTACTACCGCCTGGGAAGATATTGGAAGCATAATGTGTTGTCTAATGGTAGACCCTGCTGCCATATGGCATCACGAAAATTGTGACCAGGTCCCAGGTTGCTGATCTGACTTTCTGCCTCATTTACACTTAATTGCAGAGTCTCAATTGTTTCTCTTACCTTGACAACACAATATACATACAGTATTTCTCACTCTTGATATTTTTTAATTTTTTCTAAATTTATTTATGGCTCATTATTATTATTATTTATAATTTTTATTAATTGTTATAATTTTTATTTATTTTCATTAATTTTATTATTATTATTATTATTATTATTATTATTATTATTATTATTATTATTATTATTATTATTATTATTATTATTATTATTATTATTATTATTATTATTATTATTGTTGTTTTATTATACTTTCGCCCCCAAGGCCTTGATGTGGGTCATTAAAAATGACCTGTGCCTGAGTGGGTTAATGACCGTAAAAAAAAAATAAAATATGGAAGTCCGCATGCTATATGGACTGATGAGATATGTATGTAGCCTCTTGTTTCCCAGCTGGATTCGGTAAGATGCTACTCCGACCACATAGTTGGCATAGGCAATCCCCAATGGAGGTTCACAGCGCTTAACAAGCACGATGGACAGGTAACGATCCCTGTTCACATGCAAAGTTCCAGGGTTTGATTCCCGACTAGTGAGGTATTGTTTGTATATGGAAGTCCGAGTGCTATATGGACTGATTATGAACTTGCCCCTTTAACCTATGATTCCTTCTGGGTTAATGGGGCTGGAACATGTAAAAGTATATACAGTTACAAGTGTATATCACCGTAACTTAATCACTGTAGCTTTGAGTGTTAAGATGAGAATGGAGGCTATATTAAAGAGCTCTTCTAAATATGTCCGGTTGAGGTGAGGTGTTGAGGTGTTGAGTGTGTTGAGGTAAGGTGTTGAGTGACAATCCTGAGGCAACAGGCTTTTATACGTTGACCTCATCAGTCTTAATGCTGGGTCTCAAGGAATTTACCCATCATG
>NW_024735442.1:7408732-7418352 GCF_018991925.1 Homarus americanus | reverse complement strand
AATAAATGCGAATACATAGGCTGGACATACGTGTAAATGTATATATGACGATTTACACCGTGATAATACCCTAGGATCATCCAATATTAACAAGGTATAATCTTCATCTATTACCAGAAGTTCATTTGGTCTATACAGAGTATACAGTGGGTTATTAACATGCAAAGGGAAGGGTTCCAAATGCCATGCATTAAATTTATGTTGCCCGAGCATAGGTAAGTAGATAAGAATAGCATTGTGTGTGAGAGTTGACTCCAATAGAGGGTAATAATATTCTACCTCATGATCTGTGAAAATTGGAGTTAAATGATAAGTCAATTTGGCTATTTGTAATGCTTCAAGAAGAATCTTCACAGACACAAGCCTTGCATCCACTCGTCCTAACCCTGCATCCACGATGCTTGCGATTAGTTCATTTTTATTAGTAATTATATCTTGAACAGAACTTTCCGCAGCATGCAAATACAGTACTCAGAAAAATAAAGGAGCCACCCCAGCGTAGGGACTGAATTCATCAACTTATAAACAACCCTAGATAACTGGTTAGATTCAGAAATAATCGCATTAACTTTCGATTCTAAGGCACTAATGGCATGAAAAGATTGAGTAATAATATGATTTTGTTTAGAAACAGCTTGATCGACAATGTTCATGCAGTCTCCAAGTTTAGCTACATCCTCGGCAGTCGCTGTGCCAAATAGAGTGCTTTGTATAAGACCAACAAAATTAAACAATCCTCGCATTCTTCGCGTTTGGGAACGCAATTTCTTTTCAAGATCATTCTGGGACGCTGGATTAGCGTTTCCGACAGCAACGAGAATCTTGTGAAGAATTCTGAGACGAAGTAGCTGAAGCTCAACAGTTTGTGAAACCATTGCCAAAATGTTTGGAGTCGTAAGGAGATCATCAAGGACAGTCAAAGCTGTCTGCAGTTGAGCGTCAATGGATTCCATCTGGCGTGGAAGCTTGAGCAGTCCGTGTAACTCATATTTTATGATCACCACGTCCTCAACAATGAGAACGCTTCCAAGGGGTGCAACAAGCTCACCTGGCTTAAGGACATCTGTGGACATATCCGTCAACACAACGGTGCCACAAAGCAGTTGGAGCAGCACACTGATGATCCAAGCCATTCTGTAAAAGTTTCAATGTATTTTAATATTTCTTTACAGAACGAAGTTTCAAACGATGATCATTAGGTACACTCTGCATTTGTCTGAAAAGATGTGTCTATAACATCATTACCATTCTTGGGTAGTAAATCTTTATGGCCCCTTTTAAGACAGTCCGCATGCACTACATCTGCGGTTTGTGTATTAGGCTTCCTAATTTTATAATTGTTGCCCGCTTCTTTGGCGATAATGCGGAATGGACCAGATTTTTTGGCTGAAAGCTTAGAGTTCCTTTCAGGTTCTCTCACCATAACAGCATCGCCTATTTCTAAAACGACAGGCTTAGCTTGTTTATGTTGCTTAAAAATCATTTCGGCGCGTGACGCTGCTAAATGTTTCCGTACTTGGCCATGAATATTTATAAAAACACTGATCTGTTTTGACGCGAAATCATCCAAATTATAATGCTGGCATGGCTTGTCAGTAAGTACGTCAAAAGGCAGACATTTGTCTATGCCATAAACAATATAGTAGGGTGATTTGCCGGTAGAGCTATTAATCGACCCATTAATCGATGCTGAAACTTGTGGTAACTAATCCTCCCATGTGTATTGCATGTCACACACAATCGGGAGAAGTGCCTCTAGGATCTTGCGCTTGGCTCTCTCGACAAAGCCATTAGCCTGTGGATGATAGGCTATACTGAAACTTTGTTGTATTCCATATTGTACACAAATTTGTGCTGCTAGCTGATTCTTGAATCCATTGTCGGAGAGAAGAACCCTGGGCGTAGTAAAAGGACATATTAGATTCAGCACTAA
Source organism: Homarus americanus (assembly GCF_018991925.1). Taxonomy (NCBI): domain Eukaryota; kingdom Metazoa; phylum Arthropoda; class Malacostraca; order Decapoda; family Nephropidae; genus Homarus; species Homarus americanus. The sequence continues at coordinate 7,416,419 of NW_024735442.1, read as the reverse complement.
GGCATAGGCCACAGATTCGGCTGTTTTATCCTTCAGTGGGACTAAAATCACAAATCTAGAAAAATGATCCACTCACACACACTAGGGCGTACGAGGATCCCTGATCTCTCCTCGGAAGTTGAACAAGTCTATCGCGACTGTGTCAAACGGACGTTCTGGTGTCGGATATTGTAGAATTGAGGCTGGTGACCTTGTAGTACTAGGGTGTGTCATAGGAGGGAAGATCAGCTAAAACTAATGGCCCATCACTTTTTTGGTAGATTTTCGTGTATATAAACAGAAAATAATTTCAGTTTCAATATTTTGCAACCTTTTGCTAGGTAAATTTTAGCGTGAAATGTATCAAAAATCTAACGTACAGCTGCATTAGTGCATTACAATTAAATAGTGAACATTGCTTTCTGACTTCATTCTTTAACAACCCAACTAACAATATTTTTTTCTGCTTCAGATTCTGATGCATTTATAAGTTGATAATATTTGCGATGGCTGCTTGTGTCAAGACGAGGAACCAAAAATTCAGCCATCTCAGTCACTATCTTGGGTCTGGGAGAGAGCTCCTGAAGTCGGAGTTGCCTACATTGAGAGATGCTTTGAGATACGGTGTTTTAATCAGGCAAATCAGTGAAAAGAACCAGAACTTACACAGAAACAAAAGGCCTTGGTGATATGACAAAGCTGTCTTTGGCACCGAAACTGCACTCTGGCCTGGCAGCTCGGTTCAAGCCTCCAGTCATAACAAGTCAGAAAGAAGATTAGTGAGGACTTAGCCAGTTAGGAAGAGCAAGAATGCTCTTTCTTGGGAGGAAAACTTGCAGTTAAGGACAGCTTTGTAAACAACTGGACCAGTTATTTGACATAATTACTGATGCAATTTGTTCTGTTATGAGTTTGGATGCGATCGTGAGCGAAAGTCAAAAGGGCCCACATCTCCTGTATTTGGCGTGAACTGAAGATTCCTGTGATCGAACTGGCATTTGTCAAAAGCTGAGAGAGAAAGGCATAGGGGCTCTCATTTCTGGCAAGATATTCGGAGTCCAAGGGCAGAGAGCTGTACAGAGACAGAAGAGGAGAAGAGTTGCCGAGGAAAAGAGACTTGAGAAGGCCCAGAGTGAGGTAAAAAAGGCCGATGATTGGAGTCAAGCTGATTCAGAGTTTAATGACTTCCCCATGGCTGATCCGAGTGCTGACCAGGAGAATGGTGACTTTGTTCCTAACCCAGAAAATAATGATCCCAAACCTTCCAGGCATAACATTCGAAATAGGAAAGATATCCCGAGCATAGCTCTGGCCAGCATGCGACACCACACTGGTCTCAGAGAAACTACAGAGATAGCAACAGCTGCCTGGATTGGTGGTTTGATAACACCTGATGATGTTCACCTGGTGATAGATCATAACTTAAAAGTAAGGAAGGCTCAGGAAACGCCAGTAACCTGAAGGGAGTTTGATAGGGGGATAAGAGAAAATGGAATCAGTGTTTTGTTCTTTGATGGGAGAAGGGATGACACTAAAGTGTTCATAGAAGTTGGAGATTCTGACAAGTTGTTCCCTGCCATGGTGAAGGAGGAACACTACTCCTGCTGCAGTGAACCAGGAGGGAAGTATTTGTGGCATTTCACTCCAGAAAAAGATGACATCAGGAAACCAGCTGAGAGAGTGGCAGATAACATTGTGAACTGGCTCAAAGAGAGGAACGTAGACCAGACCCTGCAGGCCATTGGAGGGGACAGCACCAACACGAACACAGGGTGGCAAGGGGAGTCATACAGTGGATAGAGCGGAAGATTGGGAGGAAGCTGGTCTGGATTGTTTGTGACCTCCACACCAACGAGTTGCCACTCAGACATCTGATCAGGAGCTGGATGGCAAGACTCTCAAGCAACAGATGAGTCTGGTCCTCTTGGCAAGATGCTGGACTCTGCCACTGAGTTAGAAATAAATCCGAGCTTTGAAAAAATCACAGTTGGCCCTCCACTCGTTGAGCTTGCACATACTGTCATTGACGACCTGAGTACTGACCAGTACAATGGTTACATGATTTGCAGTGCCATCAAAACTGGGGTCATGCCTGATAGACTTGCTTACCTGCACATAGGTCCAGTCTCACATTCTAGGTGGCTCACAACGCCTCTCAGGATCTGCAGAATTTGGGTCGCTCATCATAAACTGAAAGGGAACCAGCTTCACAACCTGAGACTTATTCTCCAATTCATCGTGAGTGTCTACTTGCCAAATTGGTTCAACACCAAGGTCAAGTCATCGTTCTCCGAAGGTCCGAGGCATGTTCTCTTCCAGCTTGAGCTCCTGAGGAGTCAGCCAAGGAAGGTTGTTCAGATTGTGGAGCAGACTGTGGGGAGATCTTCCTGGTATACTCATCCAGGCAGTTCTGCAGACAATGCTCTTACTGATAAGGATGAGGAGGAGAAAGGTGGCAGTCAAAAGATCTTGGATATGAGACTTGTAGAGGATCTGGGCATGACGAATCGGACTGGTGACGATTCCTTCAGGGGTCACGAAGGCTCCTGAAGTCAATCTGGAATGCCAAGACTCACTGATCTCATAGATCTGGATAACATCCAGGCTGGCAGTGAGCCCCCTCTTACCTGCAGCCTCACCAATGTTCAAGTCAGAGCTTTCCTGGACAACCCCATGCATGTCCCTGCCTGGCCTTCGCACACCCAGAGTATAGAGCGTTGTGTACAGCAAGTGAGCGAGGCCAGCAGTCACGTGTACAGCCAGGAGAGGAGGGAAGGCTACATCCGAGCTCAGGTGGTCAACAGGGAGGTGATGAGTAGAAACAGAAGCAAGAAAGACATGTTCTCTATGATGTGCAGCAACACCTGGTAGTAGTAGTAAAACCGGTTTTTGTATTTGATGATTTTGTTTTCTAAAGGAATATTAAATTTAATAATGTGTCAAGGTCATTCGTTTCACTATTCTGGATCATTTTCATCCTAATAAATTAACCTGATACATTTACTTTACTTTAAATAAGCTATTTAGTGGTGTTGGTAAAAGGGTGGGAATACTGAATTTTCATAAGATTTCAAGTTAAAATTTACCTAGCAAAAAATGAAAACTTTTCAAATCAAAAGATATCACATGATTCTGCACATAGAACTACATCATTAATACCATGGGCCGATTTTTCAAACTCAAAAAAAAAAATTCGCCTCCGTATGACACACCCTATTGTAGTACCCTTATGTTGGGCACATGACAAACACTTAGCAATATGCAATTCTATGTCTTTCTTCATAGTTTTTCAAAAATAGTTTTTTCTAATGTCCACAAGGCATTTGTCATGTCCTTGGTGACCTGCTTGAGGAGCATCGTGGAACAACGTTATAATCGTTTCACACAATGTGTCAGGTACGATTATTTGTGTAACTATACCCTCAGACGTCTTCTTGGATCGATGGAGTATGCCATGTCGTAATTCAAACTGACTGAGCGGAAGAATCAATTTAGGAAGCTTAACTTCCTCTCCCGACTCTAAAGCAAAAATGACTGCAGACCATAAGGGATCGCGTCGTTGTTCATCCTCTAATTGTGAGAGTGAACGTAGATACAGGCATCACTGGTGCAATATTTCTAGATAAGGCGTCGGCGACCACATTCGCTCTTTCTGGTAAATACCTAAACTCGGGGTTGAATTCTTGAATTGTCAGATACCAGCGTGCTAATCTGCCTGATAGATTTCTGCCATGGAACAGTTCTGTTACTGCATCATGATCCATAAAAACAGTTATTTTATAACCAAAGATTATGTCTTTAAACTTTTTCAGTGCCCAAACAACAGCTAACATCTCTAAATGCGTTACTGAATATTGTGTTTCGGCATCATTAAGTTTATGACTTGCAAAAGCAATCACTCCAAATGTTCCACTTGAGTCCAACTGCATGAGTACAGCTCCGATTCCTAGTCTTGAAGCATCGGTACACAGAGTGAAATCTTGAGAGTAATCAGGAAATCCTAAAACAGGGGCATCTTTCTTCAGTAACTTAGTTAAGGGTGATGCCAATATCGAATAGTTCTTAATAAAAGAACGATAATATCCAGATAAACAAAGAAAACTACGCGCCTTATCAACCGATGTAGGACAGGGAAACTGAGCTACAGCCTTAACTTTATCATCAACTGTATTAATGCCGTCACAGTCAACTACACGACCAAGGAAATGGATTCTGGATTATAAAAATTCACATTTAGAAAGTTTAATTTTAAGACCTGCTGTGGAAAGTTTTTGTAACACTTCACGCAGTTTGACAAGATGAGTATCGACATCCTTACTGACAACCATGAAATCATCCAAGTAAGCACAAATTGTGGTACCTATCAATCCGGCAAACAGGGTGTTGATCATCCTTTGAAAGGTCAGTGGGGCATTTCTGAGACCAAAAGTCATTTGCAGAAATTCAAAATGGCCCAAAGGAGTACTAAAAGCAGTATCCTCTCGGGATTTTTCATCGAGCGGTATTTGCCAATACCAGCTAAGCAAATCTAAATTGCTAAAAACAGCGTTATCCTTGCCTGAGGATTATAAAATATCACTCAAGACAGGCATAGGGTACCTATCTGAAATCGTATTTTCATTGGTGTGCCTAAAATCAATAACTGGGCGCCAACCGCCATCCTTCTTTGGGACTAAAAAAAAAGGGCTATTGAAAGGAGATTTAGGATGTTTGATAACCTTCTCGTTCAACATATCCTGAACCATGTCCTGAACTACAGCACTCTGGCTATGTGGTAGTCGGTAAGCTGGTATGTAGATTGGATTCGTGCCCTCTTTTAAGGATATGTGATGTGAGGTTAGATCTGTGTGCCCCAACTGTTCCCCTGGTAAAGCTACAATGTGGTGATATTTGATCTATCGTCTCCTACCTAGTTTGTTGAGGTGGAGAAAAAATACTACCAATTGGGAATTGCGTAGGCTGTGGTACAACGTTGCTATGGTAAACTATAAAATCACAAAAAATAACATCCCTCTTTCAATATTCTAAGAACACCTGTTCTGTTAAGAACCAGAACGTCGGTTAAACCACCAGGTCGAATCGTGCTCAATGTTGATTCACACGATAAACCATTAACCTTGCAAGTTTCCGGAAGACATACTACATGAGTCCCGGTGTACACGTGAGGTAAAACTACAGTGGCCATGGTGATTTCCTCATTCTGATAGTGGAGAGCACCCGTTAATACTGCAGGTACAATCTTCCAACTTTTGCTGCAATAATCACGCTGGGAAAGTGAGTCTGTGAGGTCTTGAGCTTGCTTTCACTCGTCATCCACCTTCCTCCTAATGGGAATGGTGGATAACACTTTCAACCTTGCAGAGAGCAACGGTGCAGAATTACGCATAGGATTGTAGGAAACACCATTAAACGAAATAGAATTATTACGTGGACGAACATGTATAAAATTTGTCCTAAGTTTCGGTAGACTTATCAACCCGTCAGCTAGAAATACCACATCTAGAAAATCATAGCGGTAAAGTCACTATCTCTGCAATATTCAACTGCGTCCCGGAAGCTCCTTCGAGATCGGTGTCATTAGGTCGAAATGAAAAATCTCGGTGAGGGAATCTACTTTGTAACTCTTGATAGGATGCCAAAGCTAATACATTAGTGCACGCACCCGTATCAATATCCAGAGCCAATCTGATAGACCCAACACTCGTCGGAATGGACAAACTTCCGCTTTGTTGAGCGCCGCTATTCAAGAGGCTGCCACAGAAGTGCTTTTGGGCGTTGGTACTGATGTATCTATCCTTTTTCGTTCTGGTACTGGCGCTGGTCTTCCCCCGACTTCTTATAATGATAACGACGCGCTCTACACTGCTGTGTAACCTGGGGTGATCCTGCGTCTACGCTTCAAGCTCTTTGCATCGCGGCACAGGCATCTGTGTTGTGAGAGGCAGACTGATAGTACCCACACCACATATCAGCTTTATGGCCTGTCATAGACGTAGTCTTTGCAGCCGCTGCATCTGTTTTGGGTGGTCCACGTCTTTGCCGTGGGGCAGTGGTTGAATGTCTCTTTTTCTTTATTCTTGACACCACCACTTTGGAGCTAGTAACAATCATCCACTGTATGACCTTTCTTCTTACAATGGGTACTTACTAAAGTTTGGCGAGGTTTGTTACCTGGGTTGTTAGGAACTCGTTGTTACATTGGTGCTACATGTGTAGTTGTCCTAGCTGTTGGAATGCGAACTGACTTGGGAGCAAGTTTATTTACGTAATCTATGTTCAAATCAGTCGGTGCATACTCATTATCCTGTGCACGACAATATATAGGGTCGCGTACAGCCACTAAAAAAGTAATTAGTTCAACTAAGTTCTCAACATTTTCTTGAGGCATTTTGCCATCTTCATCATACCATGGCGATCCACCAAAACTAGCACGCATGTCTTGACTGACATCACCAGCAATGGCGACACTCTTCATCGGAGTTTCTGCGTGAACTATATGTGTCAAACGGTCAAGCCACATTAAAAAAATGTAAATGTCCTAGCTGTGAACCAGACTCAAAAATAACAATTAGATCCTTTTTGAAATATTCATACCTCGGGTCATAGACACACAAAGACAAATAGTCCAAGCCTGAACAGGGGAAGGGGGGGAGGGAGGTGTCATGGCGGACATGAACCGTGGTCTAAAAATAATCTCTCTTTCTTTCTTTTCTCTCTCTCTCTCAGGTTGAGTCAAATTAAGCAGACAAGAGGAAGAAACTTGACATACACAGCAGCAGTGGCAAAGTGTTTATACAGGTCGACCCCCCAGTTCCCCAACAACCTCCCAACCAGCCCCCAACAACTCCTCAGCCAGCCCCCACACTCCCAACCAGCCCCCAACAACTCCTCAGCCAGCCCCCACACTCACCCTAGGGGGCCAGCAGCATCAGGTTACGACCCAGGTGGTAGAGGCTGATATTAACTGAGCCCATACTAACTTATTGGTATTAATATAAGGGATAATTACTACTACTACTACTACTACTACTACTACTACTACTACTACCCCCTACCACTTACTACAACTACCACTACACCAACTACTACTAACAATAACAACAATAATACCACGTTATTTAACCCAAACAAACCAATCTAACAAGTTATGATTCTTAACAGACTTTAATGGAGAATTAAATACAACACGACCGGGCGAAGTAGACAGAAAAATTGACGAAAAATGACGACAAAATGAAACAAGTTGTCGACATTCATTCCTATCAACCAGAATTTCATAGGACAATTTTTATTAATTCAAACATAGCTAAATATCCATTATTATTATTATTATTATTATTATGTCAATTTACGAGACAATGATAGACATGAAAATCAAAATAATAATAATAATAATAATAAAAACACGTAAATCCATTCCAGTAATTATATAACATCATTACTATTATCATACCAAACTTATTGTCAGTAAATTATAGCATAGATTTTTCTTGGCCGATGTTTTGTTACTTGTACACAATATCTTGCAGCAGATGGTGAACACACTGCTTCCTGGTGTGTGTGTGTGTGTGTGTGTGTGTGTGTCATTATAAATTACAATTCACTGGTGCACCTCACTCACCCATATCGTAGTGAACCAGTAATTAAAGCTTATTTACTTACCTAAATGAAAACAATAGGAGGGAGGGAGGGAGGGAGGGAGGGAGGG
>NW_024735442.1:7273086-7408632 GCF_018991925.1 Homarus americanus | reverse complement strand
AAATCTTCAGATTCACTATCTCTAAGTTGATTTTTCCAATCTATGCCTGAAAAGTTGAAATCGCCTAGAATACATACATTGAACAGCCAAAACACTCTATATAAACAACTTGTGATGTCTAAATGGTGTAAGGTCCGCGTGTCGCAAAACCTAGAAGCACGTAGGTATGTGGCAACCAGGTTACTTTGTTGTCACTGTATTCTAGACAGAATGTTGAATGATGACATCACAAATTCTTCACCGTCACGCCTTGTACCTCTCTTTAGGTGAAAAAAATAAAAATCACTCAACGTATAAGGTCTCACTATGGGATATAATAATACACTTTGGAAGAGTATAACACGTCACTGTTTTTTTCTGTTTTCGTAAAACACTTATGACTTGTTATGTAGTTGTGTATATATAGCGGAATGTTGTTATCCGTACCACTGTCGCTGCCACCTATGAACTGGCCCTTTAACCTTTGATTCTTGTTGACTTAAAGGAGCGAAACCCAATTGTCTGTTCTCTATTTATTGAGAAACTATCACATATATATATATATATATATATATATATATATATATATATATATATATATATATATATATATATATATATATATATATATATATATATATATATATATATATATATATATATATATATATATATATATATATATATATATATATATATATATATATATATATATATATATATATATATATATATATATATATATATATATATATATATATGTATTATATATATATATATATATATATATATATATATATATATATATATATATATATAATCAACACCTCACTCCGCCAGGATTTGAACCCACGATCTTATGATTGTGACCGGGGTGAGGTGTTGATTATATATAAAAGTCCGCGTGCTTTATTGGGCAAATGATATATATATATATATATATATATATATATATATATATATATATATATATATATATATATATATATATATATATATATATATATGACAAGGAGAGTGAGATCAAGTTCCTAGGGGACATCAGGGGTCCACAATGTCCAGGACATAAGGCAGTGACCCAACCCTTACTAATCTTCTTAATAAAAAAATAAAAAAATGACCATGCCTCTCTAAGCACAGCAGCTGTGTGTAGTCAGGTCATATGGTAAGATGACCCAACCTTCTCACCTGGATACAAGTCTTCTTAATCGCAAAATTATCCAGTTTGTACATAATATTACTCAAATTCATGTTGACAGATTCGGTATGTTTAATGAGACTGTTTTCTCTAATGTTCCTACTGACAATTGAATTACAAGGTAATATTGAGGAGGCATTATCACATTCAATGCAATACTTATTATCTCTCATATGAATGAACAGAGCATTGGATCCCTGGCCTGTCCTAACACTATGTTTATGCTGTTTAAGTCTAGTTATAACATCTTTACCAGTCTGGCCTAAGTAGATCATATTACATTCCTTGCAAGGAACCTTGTAAATGCAGCAGCCTGCATTGATGGGGGAGTTCTTAATTAACATTTGTTTTACAGTGCATGAGTTTTTAAATGCCACATTAGCGTTCCAGGTTTTCAGTTGTATAGGAATTTGAGAGAAATTTTTGTTAAATGGTAAAACCAAGAGATTCGTATTGTCATGGATGGGCTTAGGCTCAGTTCTATAAAAAGATTTCTTAGTAATGTTAAGGCATTTGTCTATAAAAGTCCTAGGGTTTAAATTTCAAGCCAATATTATATATATATTTATATTCCTCATCAATGAATTCTTGACTGCATATTCTTAAAGCACGTAAGAACATTGAAGAGAATACTGACTGTTTGATTCTTTTATGGTGGGCAGAATGGTAATTTGCAGTCATTCTCTAATTCCACAGTGAATTTGATCGAGGGGGTTAAGTTGTTAAGTTGTGGTCGAAAAGCTTTTAGGTCCTCATTACATGGCCAAAGACATATTACATCATCTACATATCTAAACCAGAATGCTGAAGATGGTAAAATATTACTTAATAGTTTCTTCTCAAAGAATTCCATATATAAGTTGCTTAATACTGGTGAAAGCGGATTACCCATTGCCATACCAAATTTTTGAGGATAATATTCTCCATTGAATTCAAATTTACAATCCTTAATACATAGTTTGATAAGTTCGATGAAATCATCTTTCGAGACAGGCAATGAAATATTGCCCAGGGAATCTGTGAGGAACTCCGGTAAATCATCAGCTGGGACCTTTGTAAAGAGTGATGTTACATCGAAACTGACCAGTTTAAAATCATAATTAATGTGTAAGTTATTGAATTTATCAACCAGATCCATATTATTCTTATTATTAGAGTTAGAAACGTTGCCAACTAGGGGATTTAGTAAAGAAACTAACCATTTAGATAACTTATAAAAGATTTACCCAACTAAGCTAATTATGGGTCTTGCTGGGCTATTAGGCTTCTGAGTCTTAATTAGACCGTACATGTATGGCAGTGGAGAGGACGTTGAAGTAAAATGTTTAATGAGATTAGCTTTACCTCTCAATAGAGACTTAAGTTTTTTTGTTAAACTGAGAGTTAACTGTGTTGAAAGGATTATTTATGAGCTTAGAATATGTTGCAACATTACATAAAAGGTCATTAATTTTAGAAAAATAATCATCTTTGTTTAAAATCACTACTGTGTTGGCCTTATCTGCTTTAGTAACATGTAGATCCATATTTTTCTTAAGGACTTGGATTGCTTTGGTGAATCTTTCTAGACAATTTGGAACACAAGGCTTAGACATAGATGCATACACAATACCTTTACACATGTTCACTTCTTCATTTGTCAAAATACTGAATTTCTCCAAATTGCAAAATGCTCTGGCTATATCAACACTGTCGACTTTCTTGATCTCACTCTACTCTACTGTATATATTAGCCTTGCCAAGCATTTCTTCTTAATCTGAAGATGTGAATTACACGAAAGCGCTTGGGAACTTCGTGCTTTCTTGTTTCCTTGTGGTTATCAGCACAGGACGGTATGGATCAAGGAGAGGAAAGGGCAGTTGTACAAACCCTGCCCACAGGTAAGGTCGTGGTAGTTGGTGACAGCCAGGTGAGGTTTATGGATTGGGCTTTTTGTGCGAGAGATAGGAAACGTAGGACTAGGGTATGTTTTCCTGGGGCTGGGATAGGGCATGTAGCTGAGAGGTTAGACAGAGTTTTGTCAGGGGAGGGTACCAATCCAGTAGTGTGTCTTAGTGTGGGAGGAAACGACATAGGTAAGGTTAGGAGTGAGGAACTTTTCAAGAGGTATAGGGAGGCGCTGGGGAAGATTAGAGATAGGGGAGGGATCCCGATAGTATGTGGTGTCTTGCCTAGAAGAGGGGTTGGTCGTGAATGGCTATCCAGGGCAATTGCTATTAATTGCCGACTGGAAAAACATTGTGCAAACAATGGTTGGGCATTCATTGATGACTGGCAACGATTTTATGGCAACGACTACCTGTACTGTCGCGACGGAGTACACTTGTCTCGTGAGGGGGTAAAGACGTTGTCTGCATCCCTGGAGCGTGAAATTGTCACTCCGAAGGGGGGGTTTCGCCAGTAGAGAGGGGTCGGGGAAAATGGGAGTCAAAAAACAAGCAGGTCCTGGGAAGTAGTGAAACAGAAGTAGATAATGCTGAAAATATAGTTAGTCATAATAACAAACATCAAAGTAATAAATGTAAAACAGATAGAAACGGAAGAAATATATTGAGTGTTTATTATACTAATAGTAGAAGCCTGTGTAACAAAATGGACCAGCTCAGGGCCATTGTTAGTAAAGAGAACATAGATATAATTGCAATAACGGAAACATGGATAAATTCAAACAGCAAACATTTTTTAGCAGAATTTCATATTCCAGGATATAACCTATTTAAATTTGACAGGGTAGGAAGGACAGGTGGCGGTGTAGCAGTGTATATCAGGGTGTCATTAAAAAGCTGCAATAAATCAAACATTAAAACAAATAGCGACAATGAAAGTATTTGGGTAGAGATTGGTGAGGGCAGTGAATCCGTAGTCATTGGTGTTATATATAGACCGCCTAATTTGAGTAGGAACGATGGTAAATTGCTATGGGAGGAAATAAAGAAGGCATCTGATAGAAACAATGTATGCATTCTAGGCGATTTCAACTTTTCAGGCATAGATTGGAAAAATCAACTTAGCGATAATGAATCTGAAGATTTTCTAGAAGTAGTACAAGATAGTTTTTTATATCAATTCATAAACTCGCCCACTAGAGGAAATAATATCCTCGATTTAGTTCTCAGTAATAATGAAAATCTAGTAAAAGATGTTGGGATTGGAGACGAACTAGGAAACAGTGATCATAAAGCCATATATTTTAACATAATATGGGATGGCAGGAAGAAGAAAAATTCGGCCTTGATCCCGGATTTTAGAAAGGCTAATTACGGTAGCTTAAGGAGAGACCTAAGGGATGACCCTATGGTCAAAAGATTAATCCCCCCCACACCTCCAGAAACTGTCAACTTAGGACGAGATAACCCCGAATTTAATTTAGCAGCTACTTATGAACAATTTATTGCGACAATCAATAATGCTCAAAATAAACACATCCCTAAAAGAAAATTCAGATCGATACGGAACCAACCAAAATGGATGAATAATAGACTCTTAGATCTTCTAGGGAAAAAGAAAGGAGTATATAGAAAAGTTAAGAAAGGCGAAAATCACTTACTTGGTTACTATCAGAACCTAACAAGACAGGTAAAAACAGAAATTAGGAAAGCAAAGAGAAATTATGAAATCAAGGTAGCAAACGAATCGAAAAATAACCCCAAAGCTTTTTATCAACTGTATAAATCAAAGGTTAGAGATACAATAGGTCCCCTTAAAACTACGACAGGAGAAATGACTGATGATGAGTTAGAAATGTGTAGTACGTTAAATAGTCATTTTCGCTCCGTATTCACAAATGAAAACCTAGCACAGTTTCCAGAAGTTCATAAGGTATATAACGACAGTATAGAAAATATGTTGATGAATATCAATATTACTAGTAACGATGTGCTTAAAGTAATTAACAAACTGAAGCCTCATAAATCGCCTGGTCCAGACGAGGTATATGCTAGAGTATTAAAAGAATGTAGAGATGAGTTGAGTAATCCATTAGCAGTTTTATTTAATAAGTCATTAGAATCGGGCCTAGTGCCAGAAGCTTGGAAACTTGCAAATGTAGTTCCGATTTTCAAAAAGGGTGATAAATCAATTGCATCAAATTACCGTCCCATTAGTCTCACGTCAATCATAGGCAAGTTGCTAGAGTCAATTATTGCTACAAAAATCAGAAGCCACCTTGAAACATTCAACTTAATTCATTCTTCTCAGCACGGGTTCACCCAGGGACGTTCTTGTCTCACAAATTTGCTTAGCTTTTTCTCAGAAGTATATGAAGCGGTAGATAATGATAAGTCATATGATATAATTTATTTAGATTTCAGTAAAGCATTCGATAGAGTCCCTCATGAGAGATTGATAAGGAAGGTAGAAGCACATGGAATAGGTGGATCATTATTAAAATGGATTAGGTCATGGTTAACTGGTAGGAAACAAAGAGTCAGCATAAATGGATTAAAGTCAGACTGGGGTGCGGTCAAAAGCGGAGTTCCCCAGGGATCTGTATTAGGCCCTCTGCTGTTTGTTATATTCATTAATGATCTTGATTTAGGTATAACTAGTAGGATTAGTAAATTTGCAGATGATACCAAAATGGGGAGAGTGATAAATTCAGACAGTGACTTTGAACACCTTCAAAGAGATCTAGATACCTTACATGAGTGGTCAGTAGACTGGCAAATGAATTTTAATACTGATAAATGCAAGGTACTACAGATAGGGAAGACGAATACAAACGTTAAGTATAAACTAGGTAACACGGAAATAGAAAACTCAGTTTGTGAAAAAGATCTAGGTGTATTTGTTAGCAACGACTTGAAACCTAGAAAACAATGTATTAGCGTTCGCAACAAGGCAAACAGGATTCTTGGGTTCATATCTAGGTCTGTGAGTAACAGAACTGCTGACGTTATCTTGAAACTTTACCTAGCATTAGTGAGGCCACACATGGATTATGCGGTTCAGTTCTGGTGTCCTTATTATAGAATGGACATAGATTCTTTGGAGAGAGTACAAAGAAGAATGACAAAATGATCCATAATATTAGAAACCTTCCATATGAAGAAAGACTGAAAAGCTTAGGCTTACATTCATTAGAGAGGCGTAGAGTTAGGAATATGATAGAGATGTACAAGTGGGTAAGTGGGATTAACAAGGTAAAATGGAAGATGTTCTGAAGCTCAGTAATAACAGAAATAACTAGAACAATGGCTTTAAATTAGATAAATTCCGATTCAGAAAGGATATAGGCAAGCACTGGTTTGGTAATAGAGTTGTGGATATGTGGAATAGGCTACCGAGTGCTATAGTAGGATCGGGGACGCTTGGGAGCTTCAAGACGAAGTTGGATAGGCACATGGAAGTGCTGGGATGGGTGTGAAAGGGATCTGCCCTATATGGGCCAGTCGGCCTCCTGCAGTATCCCACTTTCTTATGTTCTTATGTTCTTATATATATATATATATATATATATATATATATATATATATATATATATATATATATATATATATATATATATATATATAACTTCAGCAATGGACTTGTTACGTGTAAAGCGTAGTGTCATAACGAAGAGGAGAACCAGGGTAAACACAAGCATCTTTGTCGGTTTTAAATTGGATTGCTCTTTTTTTTTAATTTTATCGTAGGTAAATTTTCTATAATGTTATGTTTTTATTGTATATCACCTGTATTTTTAAAACTTTTTCAAAACTTTTTGTTTTCTAGGCTCTTATGATAGAAGATGATTTTTCCGAAACGTTAGTGATTAAAGAAACCCAACTTAGTCAAGATGTTTGTGTTTTCCCTGGTTCTCCTCTTCGTTATATATATATATATATATATATATATATATATATATATATATATATATATATATATATATATATATATATATATATATAAGTAAATCACTGTAGGTGCGCGTGATCTAGGTATATGCTGATAACCACAAGGAAAGAAGAAAACATACCGAAGCATTCAACATGAATTTGAGTAACGGCATGTACAAGCTGGACAATTTTGTAATTAAGAAGATTTGTGATCAGGTGAGAAGGCCGGGTCACTTGACCATCTGACCTGACCACCAACCGTTGTGTGCTATTTAAAGATTAGTAGGGTCATTACCTAATACCTGACCATTGTGGACCTGGTCTCACCCTCCTCTGTATATATACACCTTGATTTGTATTACTCTCTCTAGTCTGTACTCACCCCTGAAGATGTGAATTACACGTAAGCGCTTGGGAACTTCGTGTTTTCTTCTTTCCTTGTGGTTATCAGCATATACCTAGATCACGCGCACCTACTGTGATTTACTTGCATATATATATATATATATATATATATATTATTTTATACTAAGTAGCGATAAATGCTGATTAGCGATAACTTCTATCTCTTTATCCTTTTTGGAAACTTCTGACTGGTAATAAGTGATCATGTAAGCAGTAAAAATACATGTATATGAAAAGTTTCATACAGAACGTAACGTAACGTAACGTAACCTAACCTAACCTAACTTAACCCAACCTAACCTACTTTAGATCATATTTTAACATGTGCAAATTAATTTTCATTGAGTCATAGCAATAATAACGCAAATTTTTCCCTATTCGTCAAAAACTACACTTGCTTTTTAAGGCTAAATCGGCAATTATATCTGTTTAGCGTTTGTTCCAATTCCCTAACACACGTCCCACGGTCCTCTCTCCCTTGCTCCTTTTCTCTCCAATCTCACTCTTTCTGAGAAGCTTCTATAGAGTGACATCGTGAATGGTGGGCGCAGTTTGAGTTGTTTATTCCACTCTCTGCAGCTCATTAACCTCCTCCCCCACCACAGCTGCGTATTGCACCCCCACGACATATACAACCATTGTAAAATTTTTCAACAAATCGTAGTTAATTAGTGTGCTCACTCCCTGCTCACTCCCCATTATTATTATTGTTATTACACACACACACACACACACACACACGCAGACACATGCACACAATGTTGATGAAAATTTTATATGAATGAGATGAATATAATTTTTGCCTCCAACATGCTTAGAATTATTTAACATCCGGACTCGGAACCTGAAATAACCTTACCTAATCTGGAGTAACCTAATCTAAATTGGCCAAACTTATGGCAATCAGTTTAACATCACTTTAGCAGAATTGAATTTACTGTATATACCCAGAACTTATCTCAAATCACCCCATGACCTCCCATGACCTTACCAAATCTGTCTTTGTAATTCAGTTGCCTCTGAAGATGTCTTGAATAAAGACGAAAGCTAAGGTTCTCCATTGTTTCCCTTTTTCCTGTGTGATTTTATCCAGATTTATCTTATCCACGTTTCCATTGTGGATCTACATGAAATTAACGGAATCTAACTTAACCTTGAGCTAACTTAATCGGAAACTAATTAAACACAACATTATTCAACTTAACCTAATGTATCCCAGACTGTTACTAATCTAGCCTGAAGATGCGTTCACACATGCGAACATTTTGTCGCCAAAATGTGATCGACAGGACGAAATAAGGCACAGGGTTCAGACTCTGGTAAGGTATAGCTGCGTGTACTAGATCGGTGTTTCCTCTTGTTGATCACATGTTGGTGACAAAATATCCGTACGTGTGGACGCACCTTAAGCTTATCAAACTTAACTCAACTTGACCTACCGGTAATGTGTTATCACCTAATCAAACCTAGCTCATCCTTAGGGTAACCTTCCCTTACATAACATAACGTGAAGAAAAGCTCGTGTTTTAATGTGGAAATTTTTTCTACGTGTTTGTGCGTTTGTAGGGTGCGATGGTCGAGTGGGTATAGAACTGACCTTTTGTCCTAAGGGTAGCTGGTTCAATCCTAAGGTGCTCCCAGTATACCCAGATGTAAATGGCACTTAAATATACAATTTGAGGAAGTGAAGATAGTTGAGTGCAGTGCTAGACACTCTTCCTCCTTGCGTACCGAAGGAGGAATACAGTGGGAAACCCACACTCTCTATAACGGACGGTCAGACCTATGGGACCCACTTTTTTTCATATACGCTTGTATATATTTCCTTTTATTGTGTTCTCAATGGGACTTTCAGAGCCATGGAGGACCATTCATAACCCACGGAGCGAAAACAACTGAAAACTTTGATCACGCCTACACTACCGGGATATTACAAGTACTACCACTGTAAGGAAGAGGAGGAACAGGGAGAGGAGGAAGAAGAATACAAATACTGAGGGAGGAAAAGGAGAGGTTGAGGAGGATGATAAGGAGGAAGAACAACAGGTGAGGGAGGAGAAAGACGTTGAGGAGGAGGAGGAAGAGGGGGAAGGAATGCATGGAAGAAAAAGGATAGGAAGTGGAAAGAGGAGTTGAAAGAATGTTTAAGGGAGGGATAGAGAGATGCTGAAGCGAGAGTAGCAGTTCATCTCCCACATATACACACTTAGTAATAGAGAATAAGAATAGGAAGGGATATTCAAATACTCTAACTCCTGGAATGGATAAAAAAAAAACTATTTGAGATGATGACTTGAAGGTGTATGTATGGGGGTAGGAAGTGAGAGAGAGTTTGGAGAGGCAGGGCAGAGGTGAGAGAAGAGAGAGTTGGAGAGGGGGCGTATAGAGATTGGGCTGGGGGTGAGGAAAGGAAGAAAAGGGAAACAGAATAGGAAAGTGAGGAAATAAGGGAGTAGTGAAAAAGAGGTGAGGGAAGAGATAAATGATAGGTGGTGATTGGGGCAGGGGGCGTATTGAAATGGTGCTTGGGAAGGAGAGGAAAGGTAGAGGGGGAGGGAAGGGGTATGGAAGGAGAGAGAGGGAAGAAGAGGTAACGCTGTGAAGGTAGACAAAAGACCAGCTCCGCCTCTCTTCTGGGTCTCATAGCATATTATTTCTCTCTTTCAATTGAAAACATCACAACCATTCTTTTCACTTTTCGAGAACTCACTAGTTCCTTCTACCCGCCTTCCTGGCTAGGGGGGTGACTATGGATAAAGTTGGGGGTGTCAGGTAGCAGGGGTGCGGGTGCGGGTGGAGAGATATTGATTGTTACTACGTTGACGTAGTCGTTGATATGAGGTTGTGTATGGCTGTGGTTAACGTTAAGTTAGTGGATTGGATGTGGATGTTACGTTCCGATACTCGTGGATAAAACTTTGGTGACTGTCGTAGTGGGTTTAATTCATGCTAATACTAATTGAAATGTTGATAATACGGGTGAATATAGGCGAGTGGGGTCCTCAAGGTAAAATGGAAAATCCTATCAAGCTAAAACAAGAATATAAGGATATCCTATATAGAATTGTTGACTATAAGAGAAAATATAAAGTGCTTGTTGCAGAATGTATATTTTGGTATTACACGCGTAGAGAGACAGAAGTTTAGATGTCAACAATGGATGGAGAAAAATGTAGATGTGAATACAGAGCATGTGCCAAATTACCCACACGTACATTGTGGGTTTAAGAAAAATTTGGGGAAATCTTCACTGCTTGCCAGGTGGCCAGACTGTGATAAGATGAACAAGATTAGGTGTGGATTGAAATTTCTGGCGAGGATGTGTGTGTGTGTGTGTGTGTGTGTGTGTGTGTGTGTGTGTGTGTGTGTGTGTGTGTGTGTGTGTGTGTATATATATATATGCGTGTGTGTTGTGTGTGTGTGTGTGTGTGTGTGTGCACATGGTGGTGTAATGCGCCTGGTGCGGCAGCATTATGTTAGTATTAAGGTGCAAGCACTGTTTGCTTCCTCTCGCTTTCAGCTCCCGCCGCTGGCTAGCCCTCGTGGCGAAAACGGAAGCAACTTGCAAAAGTGTTCCACCGGTCAGCACACAACCTTTTCACCAACTCCTGTTGTGCAACCCTGTAGCAACACATGGTAACTGGGTGCTTCTTGGGCCCGGGCTAGACCAGCAGGGGATCTCGGAGTAGCAGTGGGCCCCAGAAGGACGGCGCATTGCCCCACTGGCATGTGGACACGTCCTGGTGCCTACCAACCACTGCCCCGCTGCCTAGCGGATTAACTTTGGTAGGAATAAGGCTACGGGATTAATCCCAAACGAAAAATCTGCTGTGGAGCCCCGCATCAGGCAGACCTGTTTACAGAGCTCCAACAAGACCCCCAACGGCGGTATAGGCGGAAGAGGTGACCAACATGGGAACCCAACAAATACACTGGCGGAAGAAGGCAATGCATGATGGACAGGCTACTAAGGAGAGACCCAACAAATTGGGCTATCGGCAGTCCATTGCAACTCTCCCTCTCCCCAGTCGTTGCAACACTTTCACCACTGGATCCGGAAAAGGGAGAGCCAAGATGTGTGATTGCAGAATGCGCTCCTGCCTCACCACATAAATCAACTCATGCACAGCCATCATCCAGCTCATCATACTCCTCATCATCATCAAACCCTTATACCCCAAAAGTCCTCTGGCGATGCACCAGATGACTGCCGGGAGACTCTAGTCACAACTCTGCACATGGGCGGCATAGATAAGATGGTTGTTTATGCACTGGGATCTAGGCAGCAATGCAATCCGGTCCTGTCTATGTGACTGAGCAGCCCTTTCGAGAAGCCACTCTGCCTACCCCACATGGGAAGGAGGCTAGAAAAAGTGCCCGAAACATAACCAACCTGACTGGGCAACCACACCCAGTAACGTCATCCTTATGCGGTCGAAAGCACAATTATAATCATAGATCAATATAAAAACAAACTATACAACCTCTTGTGGTCGCTGCAAGGAATGTCAGGACCCTTCTGGATACTGGCACAAATGAACGTCCTGAAAGAAGAACCGCCCTTGTGGGAAAAGAGCTGGCTAGATATAACATCCATATGGCAGCCATTAGCGAGTCCCGGCTCTCAGACGAGGGTCGACTCACATAACGGGGATTTGGCTATACCTTTTTCTGGAACGGTAAGCCTGCTGTGGAGAGAAACAGCATATAAGGAGTTGGCTTTAATATCCACCAACGCATCCTACACAGGTTAACTGAAATGCCTGTTGGGATCAAGAGGCGAATCATGACGTTCAGAGTCCCACTGAATCACTCACGTCATGCCAATTTCATCAGTGCATACGCCCCCAACACTACATGCAGAGGATGACATCAAGGAGGCCTTTTACGCCGACCTTGACAGAAGGCTAACCTCTATCCCCAGAGAAGATAAGGTTGTGCTCCTTGTTGACTTCTATTCCAGAGTTGGTAGAGATGTTGACATTTGGCAGGGAATCATAGGAAGAAAAGGACTAGGCAAGTGTAATCCCAACGGCCAATCTTCCTTAGCAATTGTGCTGCACACAAACTCACTATCACCAATACATTTATTTAGCAGGCCGACAAGTTCAAGGGTTCGTGGCAACACCCATGATCCAAACACTGGTATCTCATTTACTACATCATTGTCAGAGAAAGAGATCGCAGAGATGTCCTCATCACCCGAGCTATGCGTGGCTCAGACCACTGCGACAGTGATCATCGGCTCGTCAGAGCCAAGCTCTCACTTCACTTTGCCCCAAAACGACGAAGGCAACAAGTCTCCAGAAGAGGTTTTAACACTAAGCGTCTGGAGGATCCAGCATAACACATGCTTTCAGAGAGAAGTTCTAACAACCAGACAACAAACAACCCAAATCCCATTGCTGAATGGAAAATTCTCGACACTGTCATGACAAAAACCAGGACTGGTTTGATGAAAATGAAGCGGAAATCAATTCACTCGTCGATGATAAACGTGCTGCTTTAACTGACTGGCAGAACAACCCTCAGTCTCGAACCATAGTTGATGCCTTCCGCAAGAAGAATGCAGCGGCCCAGCATGAAATTCGCAATCTAACGAACGACTGACTTAAAAATAATACATGTGAAACACAAAAAAATTACAGATCAGCACAAGAGGTGCGAATTTTTCAATTCTACTTAAACATTTTATGGGTCAATCACTTTTGGCACAGTCCCCTTCCGCTCATCTGGCGGTAAATCTTAATTAAAGACGAAAAAGACATTCTTCAGTGCTGGGAAGAGCGCTACCATTCACTGTTCAATTGAAACACCGATGTGGATGTCCTGACTACTAAGCAAGTCCCTCAGCATTCAGGGCTGACCCACCTCAGCTATCCTCCATCCCTGGATGAGGTAGCTACTGCCATCAAACAGATGAAATATAACAAAGCCTCGGGGGATGATGGAATCCCAGCCAATTTGTATAAAGCAGTAGGACTTCTGCTTACCAGCAGTCTCCACTCTCTCCTGGATAATATAAGGGAAAAGAAGGAAATCCTTAAGCTCTTAAAGATCCCTCCATCGTCAATTTTTATAAGAACAAGCGGGACCGGTCAGACTGTGGCAACTACCATGGGATCTCACTGCTGTCCATAGTTGGCAAGATTATCGCCCGAGTTTTTGTTAAACAGACTTCTTCCTGAGGCACAAAACTTCCTCACAGAATCTCAATGTGGATTTAGACCATCACGTGGCACTACTAACATGATCTTTTGCTGCCCGCCAGATACAGGAAAAGTGTAGAGAATAGCTTCATGACCTGTACATGGCCTTCATAGACCTAACCAAGGCCTTCAACCGGCCAACACGGAAGCTCTCTAGTGGTCCCTCAGCCGCTTTGCCTGCCCACCAAAATACATCACCATTGTGAGGCAACTCCACGATTGCATTAACGGCAGTGTCCTGTGAGAATACTGGCATTTGTTCTCTTGTCTTCCCAGCGAACTCTAAGGATGGAATGTAGACAATGTTGGTGAAAGTTTTCAAGTGCCTTGAGGTGTATCCTGCATGTGACCCATGTCTCGCTACTATATAGCAGGGTGAGGAGAACCACTGCTCGATATACATGGAACTTTGTAGATAATTTCGTTTCCATACAGCTGAAGACATGGGTATGGTGTCTGCCAAAGGCTTGAGATGCACATCTGATCAGATGTTGAATCTCTTCATAGACCTCCGTATTGGTGGACAGGTGGAAGCCGAGAGGGTAGTACCATTAAGCTGGGTGGATGGTGGAGGTGTGGCTGCTGTGATGTCCCTCCTTGCTACCCACAACATGGAGGAAAGGCAAAGTTGACAATAAAAAATTAAAGAGTGAATAATCTATGGGTTGAAATACGTGGGTGAAGCAAGAAAGGAGCACACACACACAAGAATCATTGTGTGACAGACAAATTGAAGTTATGAAGGGGATAAGGAAATTATCACGTAAACCAAGTAATTTGATAACATTATATTAAGTATTGATTTAGTTGCTAATTTAGGTACATTAAATAACACAAGTAAAACAAAATATGCAATTATCAAAGCAAAATTAGCTACTATGCATTTGTCAAAACACACCAGAATATTACCCAATTACTTTACATTATACATTAAATAAACATACTATACACAAAAACACAAAAACCTGATATAAATGGAAGCTCAGGTAGCAAGTCTAGGTTGCGATGGCAAACCACAAGGAACCAGGGATTAAAGCTTTAGTCCACTACCATCAAACCATCACAGCACCACTAGCAGTAGTCCTTAATGCAATTCGTCGCCACACCCCAGGAGAAGAGGAACACCAAAGGCAGCAGAGAAGATAGTCAGCCTACCAGGCAGATACACTTGCCTCGATACCTCGGTCTCATAGTCAGATGGGAAACTGGTCTCATAGTCGGATAAGAAACTGGTTCTGAAACGGTGCTCACTGGGGTCAATTAGCTTCATGAAGCAGTTTCTTCCCCTAGTGTCCAGTTGGAGCAAGGTATGGTTATGCTGGTAGAGTGAGGAAAGGACTACACAGGGGCCGAAGTTTGCATACGCATCTGCGTAGATGTTCAGGATCTCCTGTAGGTCGCATTCAGTGTGAGCGACAAGGGTGAGGTCGTCTGCATACTGAAGTTCATTAATGGGAGCAGCCGACACCTTTATTCCTACCTCGAGTCGTCTTATGTTGAAAAGATCCTTCATCCGGTAATGGATGTCCACCCCACCAACTATATGGGCACTGGCACGAGTAAGGAAAGCAGACAAGAAAATGGAAAAGACAGGTGGTCTTTTCCGTTTGGATGGGAAAGAACTCTGACTGGGTGCCATTGTGCAGGACTCTGCCGTTCCTGCTATCGTGGAGTTGCCTCACAGTGGCTATGAATTTTGATGGGCAGCCAAAACGGCTGAGGGTCCACCAGAGGGCTTCCCTGTTGACCGAATCGAAGACGTTGGTTAAGTGGATGAAGGCAATGTACAGTTCACGATGCCGTTCTCTGCTCTTTTCCAGGTAACTTGCGGTCAGCAAAATATCATGTCAGTGGTGCCACGTGATGGTCTAAATCCACATTCAGATTCTGGGAGGAAGTATTCCGCCTCAGAAAGAAGTCTGCTAGGAGGACTCGGCGATAATCTTGCCAGCTACGGACAGCAGCCAGATCCTGCGGAAGTTGCCACAGTCTGATCTGTCTTCCTTGATCTTTTAAATATTGATGATGGAAGCATCTTTAATAGCTTGGGGATTTGCTCCTTGTCCCATATATTCTCCAGGAGAGAGTGGAGACTGCTGGTAAGTAGATGTCATCCTGCTTTATGCACCTTGGTTGGGATTCCATCAGGCCCTGAGGCTTTGTTATTTTTCATCTGTTTGATGGCAGTAGCTACCTCATCCAAGAATGGAGGATAGCTGAGGTGGGTCAGCTATGGATGCTGAGGAATCTACTGGGTAGTCAGGACATCCACAACGGTGTTTTGGTTGAGCAGTGAACGGTATTGCTCTTTCCAGCGCTGAAGGATGCCTTCTTCATATTTAATTAGGGAATTACCGTCGGATTATTGGAAGGGGAGGGGGGGTTGCTGCGCCAATGAGGGATTGGCCCATAAAATGTTTTAGTGGTCCTGAAAAATTCACGCATCTTGTGCTGATCCACAAGTTTTTGCGTTTCACAAACTTTACTTTTAGACCAGTCATTCTATAGTTTGCAAAGTTCACACTGGGGCGCCATTTTCTTCTTGTGGAAGGTATCAGCTTTGGTCCAAGAATGAGGATTGTTCTGCCAGTCAGTTAAAGCAACACGCTTATCGTCGACGAGTACACTGATTTCCAGGTCATTTTCATCAAGCCAGTCCTAGTGTATTCTTTCGATCTGGACGAGGGTCTCTCTGCAGGTTTTTGTCATGACAGTGTCGAGAACATCCCATTCGGCACTGGGATTTGGGTTGTTTGTTGACGGGTTGTTTATCAGCCCATGTTCGAGCTGCTCTCTGAAAGCATGTGCTACCTCTGGATCCTCTAGTTGCTTAGTGTTAAAAACTTCTTCTGGAGGCTTGTTGCCTTCGCCATTTTGGGGCGACGTGAAGTGAGAGCTTGGGTCCGACGAGCCAATGATGAGTGTCGTAGTGGTCTGAGCCATGCATGGCTCGGGTGATGAGGACATCTCGGAAATCTCTTTCTCTGACAATGATGTAGTCAATGAGATACCAGTGTTTGGATCGTGGGTGTTGCCATGAACCCTTGAACTTGTCGGCCTGCCTAAACAGGGTATTGGTGATAGTGAGGTTGTGTGCACCACACTTGCTGAAGAGGAGTAGGCCGTTGGGATTACATTTGCCTAGTCCTTTTCTCCCTATGATTCTTTGGCAAACGTTAGCATCTCTACCAACTCTGACATTGAAATCACCAAGGAGCACAACCTCATCTTATCTGGGGATAGAGGTTAGCACTCTGTCAATAGGGTGTGTCATAGGAGGGAAGATCAGCTAAAACTAATGGCCCATCACTTTTTTGGTAGATTTTAGTGTATATAAACAGAAAATAATTTCAGTTTCAATATTTTGCAACCTTTTGCTAGGTAAATTTTAGCGTGAAATTTATCGAAAATCTAACGTACAGCTGCATTAGTGCATTACAATTAAATAGTGAACATTGCTTTCTGACTTCATTCTTTAACAACCCAACTAACAATATTTTTTTCTGTTTCAGATTCTGATGCATTTATAAGTTGATAATATTTGCGATGGCTGCTTGTGTCAGGACGAGGAACCAAAAATCCAGCCATCTCAGTCACTATCTTGGGTCTGGGAGACAGCTCCTGAAGTCGGAGTTGCCTACATTGAGAGATGCTTTGAGATACGGTGTATTAATCAGGCAAATCAGTGAAAAGAACCAAAGAACTTACACAAACAAAGACATTGCAAGTGATATGACCAAAGCTGTCTTGGCACAGTACACTCTGGCTAACGCTCAGTTCAAGCCTCCAGTCATAACAAGTCAGAAGAAGATTAGTGAGAGACTGCTAGCCAGTTGGGAAAAGGCAAGAGATATCTCTCTTTGGAGAGGAAAACTTGCAGTTAAGGACAGCAATGCCAAGCAACTGGACCAGTTATTTGACGTAATTACTTGCAAGTGCCCAATTGTTCTCTGTCCTGAGTTTGGATGCGATCGTGACTGTAAATCCGAGGCCCACATCTCCTGTATTTGCAAGCGTGAACTGAAGATTACTGTGATCGAACTGGCATTTGTCAAAGCACAGAGAGAGAAGACTGGCAGTATAGGGGCTCTCATGATTTCTAGCCAAGATATTCCGGAGTCCAAGAGACAGGAGGCTGCCACAGAGAGACAGAAGAGGAGAAGAGTTGCCGAGGAAAAGAGACTTGAGAAGGCCCAGGGTGAGGTAAAAAAGGCCGATGATTGGAGTCAAGCTGATTCAGAGTTTAATGACTTCCCCATGGCTGATCCGAGTGCTGACCAGGAGAATGGTGACTTTGTCCCTAACCCAGAAAAATAATGATCCCAAACCTTCCAGGCATAAGATTCGAAATAGGAAAGATATCCCGAGCATAGCTCTGGCCAGCATGCGACACCACACTGGTCTCAGAGAAACTGCAGAGATAGCAACAGCTGCCTGGATTGACGGTGGTTTGATAACACCTGATGATGTTCACCTGGTGATAGATCATAACAAAGTAAGGAGAGCTCAGGAGAAACTTGTCAGTAACCTAGAAGGAGTTTGATAAGGGGATAAGAGAAAATGGAATCAATTGTTTTGTTCTTTGATGGGAGAAGGGATGACACTAAAGTGTTCATGAAAGTTGGAGATTCTGACAAGTTGTTCCCTGCCATGGTGAAGGAGGAACACTACTCCTGCTGCAGTGAACCAGGAGGGAAGTATTTGTGGCATTTCACTCCAGAGAAAGATGACATCAGGAAACCAGCTGAGATAGTGGCAGATAACATTGTGAACTGGCTCAGAGAGAGGAACGTAGACCAGACCCTGCAGGCCATTGGAGGGACAGCACCAACACGAACACAGGGTGGCAAGGGGGGGTCATACAGTGGATAGAGCGGAAGATTGGGAGGAAGCTGGTCTGGATTGTTTGTGACCTCCACACCAACGAGTTGCCACTCAGACATCTGATCCAGGAGCTGGATGGCAAGACTCTTTCAAACAACAGATGGTCTGGTCCTCTTGGCAAGATGCTGGACTCTGCCACTGAGTTAGAAATAAATCCGAGCTTTGAAAAAATCACAGTTGGCCCTCCACTCGTTGAGCTTGCACATACTGTCATTGACGACCTGATTACTGACCAGTACTATGGTTACATGATTTGCAGTGCCATCAAAACTGGGGTCATGCCTGATAGACTTGCTTACCTGCAGATAGGTCCAGTCTCACATTCTAGGTGGCTCACAACGGCTCTCAGGTTCTGCAGAATTTGGGTCGCTCATCATAAACTGAAAGGGAACCAGCTTCACAACCTGAGACTTATTCTCCAATTCATCGTGAGTGTCTACTTGCCAAATTGGTTCAACACCAAGGTCAAGTCATCGTTCTCCGAAGGTCCGAGGCATGTTCTCTTCCAGCTTGAGCTCCTGAGGAGTCAGCCAAGGAAGGTTGTTCAGATTGTGGAGCAGACTGTGAGGAGATCTTCCTGGTATGCTCATCCCGAGGCAGTTCTGCAGACAATGCTCTGCAGTAAGGATGAGGAGGAGAGAAGAGTGGCAGTCAAAAAGATCTTGGATATAAGACTTATGAGAGGATCTGGGCATGACGAATCAGTTGGTGACGATTCCTTCAGGGTCAGGAAGACTCCTGAAGTCAATCTAGGTGCCAAGACCCTCACTGATCTCATAGATCTGGATAACATCCAGGCTGGCAGTGATCCCCCTCTTACCTGCAGCCTCACCAATGTTCAAGTCAGGGCTTTCCTGGACAACCCCATGCATGTCCCTGCCTGGCCCTCGCACACCCAGAGTATAGAGCGTTGTGTACAGCAAGTGAGCGAGGCCAGCAGTCACGTGTACAGCCAGGAGAGGAGGGAAGGCTACATCCGAGCTCAGGTGGTCAGCAGGGAGGTGATGAGTAGAAACAGAAGCAAGAAAGACATGTTCTCTATGGTGTGCAGCAACACCGGGTCGTAGTAGTAAAACCGGTTTTTGTATTTGATGATTTTGTTTTCTAAAGGAATATTTAATTTAATAAATGTGTCAAGATCATTCGTTTTTTTATTCTGGATCATTTTCATCCTAATAAATTAAACTGATACATTTACTTTACTTTAAATAAGCTATTTAGTGGTGTTGGTAAAAGGGTGGGAATACTGAATTTTCATAAGATTTCAAGTTAAAATTTACCAAGCAAAAAATGAAAACTTTTCAAATCTGAAGATATCACATGATTCTGCACATAGAACTACATCATTAATACCATGGGCCGATTTTTCAAACTCAAAAAAAAAAAATTCGCCTCCGTATGACACACCCTACTCTGTCAAGGTCGGCATAAAAGACCTCCTTGATGTCATCATCTGCATCCAGTGTTGGGGCATATGCACTGATGAAAAAGGCATGACGTAAGTGATTCAGTGGGATTCTGAGAGTCATAAGGCGCTTGTTGATCACAACAGGCATTTCAGTTAGCCTCTGTAGGATGCATTGGCTGATGGCAAACCCAACTAAATAAGTGCGGTTTCTCTCCATAGCAGGCTTATCCTTCCAGAAAAAATAAATATAGCCATACCCACGTTCTTTGAGTCGACCCTCGTTTGGGAGCCGGGACTCAATTATGACTGCTATGTCGATGTTATTCCTACCAAGCTCCTTCGCACCAAGGGCGGTTCTTCATTTAGGACGCTCATTTGTGCCAATATCCAGATGGGTCCTGACATTCCTGAGCTTTGAGAGAGATGCAAGCCAATTTATCTAGAGTCGTGAATAACATAGTGACTCAATTGGTGAATAACTTGGTGTTAATCATTTAAGTGAATATTTATATAAAAGCAAAGGTGCTTTTGTTCTGAACTGGGATTATAATTGTGTTTTCGACCACAAAATGGTGACCTTATTGGGTGCGGTTGTCCAGTCAGGTTGGTTCTTTAGGCAGGCTATTTTTAGGGCACCTTTTCTAGCCCCCTCCCCATGTGGGGTGAGCAGAGGGGTTCCTCGAAAGGGCTGCTCAGTCGCACAGACAGGAACGCATTGCACTGCTGCCTAGAATCCAGTGTCGCCCAAGTGCAGAGTTGTGACTAACAGTCATCTCTTCCTGCCCTCGTCGCCACTCGTCCGTCGTCATTGAACTTTTGGGTTATTGGGGTTTGATGATGATGAGGAGTATGATGAGCTGGATGATGGCTGCCTTTGAGTTGATACATATGGTGAGGCAGGAGCGCAGGCTGAAACCATGCATCTTGGCTCTCCCTTTTCCTGATCCAGTGGTGAAAGTCTGGCAACAACTAGGGAGAGAGAGAGTTGCAATGAACTGGCGATAGCCCACTTTGTTTGGTTTCGCCATAGTAGCCTGTCCATCATGCATTGCCTTCGTCCGCCGGTGTATTCGTTGGGTTCCCATATTGGTTAACTCTTCTGGCTATGCCGCCGTTGGGGTCTTGTTGGAGCTCTGTAAGTATGTCTGCCTAATGCGGGGCTCCAACGCAGATTTTCGTTTGTGGTTTATTCCAGTATCCCTATACCTACCTAGGTTATTCCTAAAAAAACAGCGGGGTAGTGGTTGTTAGGTGCCAGGACGTTTCCACATGCCAGTGGGCCATTGTGCCGTCCCTCTGGGTCCCACTGCTACTCCGATATCCCCTGCTGGTCTAGACTGGGCCCTCGAGGCACCAAGTTACTGTGTGTTGCCACGAGGAGGCACAGCACGGGTCTTGAGGGTGAAGATCCTGTGTACTGGCAGGGAAGACTTATGCAAGTTGCTTCCCTGCTTGCAACGAGGGCTAGCCAGTGGCGGTAGCTGAAAGCGAGATGAAGCAAGCAGTGCTTGCACCTTAACACTAACATAATGCTGCCACAATAGATGTATTACACCGCCCTGTACACACACACACACACAATCCTGATGTTGTATTTCACATCCTGGACAAGGAGTATCCGGTGTGGTTAAGTTCCAGACAAATATATTTAGTTTGGTTTAAATATCAGAGAGACTCGAAAAACTGAAGTGTGCTCCATTCAACTTGAGGTCAGTGATTTTTTTTTTGTTTTTTTTTTATTGGGCACCCCCCTACACCCTCTGTGCAAGGTGAAGCGCAGAAGCGCTTACAGCGCCCATCTGGGAAGCATGCTAAGTTCATGCTTGCCTTTATGTCTCATGAGTTAAGGGCATAGAAGCCTGAAGGGTCATAGGTTTTTTGGTCAAGGGTGTAGAAGCCTGAAGAGTCATAGGTTTTTGTCAGCAAGTTATTGGAAGCTCCAACAACTTTCCCTGAATACGAATTCGCAACTTTTCGATTTACAACAGGTACCTACTTTACTGCTAGGTGAACAGGGACGAAAGGGGGCTAGGAAGTGTGTCCAAACAACTTTCCACCGTCCCGGGAATCGAACCCGTGACATCTCGCTTGCGAGGCAAGAGCGGTACCGCTCTACCACCGGCGCCCCTTGATTAGTTTGTGTTTCGGGGAAATTAGTTCGTAGCAATTATAGAACAGAGAGATAATGAACAGAGAGAGAGAGAGAGACAGGTAGAAAATTGATAACATCCCGAGGGGTGAGGGGTGATTGATCCCATCTGTAGAATCTAAGGGATCACAACTCTATTGATTTTTTACCGACCTGCTCCAATAAGGTCATGAATATACCCGTGTCGTGGCCGCTCTGAGCCAACTTACTTCAAACTTTCGAAAATTGAGAGTTTGACTCTGATCTCCCCCAGTATTTGACACCTGGGATAATGATACTACAACTTCTAACGTTTAAAAAAAAAAAGAATTATAGTACAGCTTCAAAACTAAACAACTCCCAATGTATTGTTGGAAAGTTAAGACTAGAGGTTTTAAGATTAGACTGCTACAGTGGAAAAGATTTGAAGATCAGTCTATATTATTCAAAGTTGATAATAGTAATAATAATAATGATATGTTTTCATTAAAATTGTTAAGCAGGTTTTCAATTGGATAAGTATGTATATAACTAGTGTAGGTACAGTCTCGTTCAAGATTCTTCGAACAGTGCTGGAGACACTTGGCAACTCAAGGCCGTTTGTTTACTATAGTATGTAGTAAAAATTATGAATGAATGTAAAAGGTTATCGGTGATTGGTTACTTAGTTCCCTGTTGCTTAATGAATTGTTGGGCTGTTTTGTTTTGTATTATATTATACTACGTATTACAGTAAACAAACGGCCTGGAGTTGCCAGCTGTCTCCGGCAGTGTTTGAAGAATCTTGCATTAGACTGTACATAGGCCGTGGAAGTATACAGTTTCTTATGTGCCTTATTAAAACCTTCACACCCTCTTCTAGGACTCACTAGAGGATGTAAAGTCAGCCCATAGACCCATTATATCAGAGGAGACTGAAATAAGAGCTTCTGTTAACAGAGAGATTAAATATTAAACACATTTCTGGCTAACAATCTCCTGGCAGCTGATAGGTGTTTATTTTAATACCACTCTTCCCATTAAAACCGGTTTAATGAAAACACAGCTTTAAACAATACAACAAAATATATTTAACAACAAAAATAATGAATATGTGCTCTCCATCCATGCACATACAAAAAGGCCACAAATCAATTCACTCAAAATAATGTTATCTCCACCAAATACATTGCTCTCTCACTACTACAATAATATTTAGACTATAATGAACATATCACACTTTAGTTAACACCATAATTATCCATGATTGCCCAGATAATAATAGATAAATATGCATAACACAAGCTTGACCCTCCTATCCTCTTCACCCTAGCTACCTGTACAGAGAGAGCATCTGCAAAACAAAATGTTCCAATACTTTCTTATTTCATCAACATATAATTTTTAATTCTTCTTATACTACACCTGCTTCTTACAGTCTTTCATAACTGTATAAAAAAATTTAAATACTTTCTACAAAGTTAACATAATGAAACAAATACTATTATACATACTAATATAAAAATAATCAAGACACTTTTAATAGTCTTTACCATAAGCTTGGAATTTCGATTCTAAAGAAAAACGGGACACAATAGAAACTAAATACAATGGATAACTGAAACAAATATTGTGGGAAAGGGGAGATCACCGTAATATTCCCCTCCCATAAGAGGAATGAGTCAGCCCCAGGATGACTCATGACTAACTGGAATACTGGACAGTGCATCAGCTACGACATTCAACTTTCCTTTCACATGTTTAATAATCAAATCATAATCTTGTAACAATAGATTCCACCTTGTCAAACGTTGGTTTATATTTTTAACCTTGTCCACAAATACAAGGGGATTGTGATCCGTAAACACATGGATCGGTATGCCTGACCCCCTCAAATAAATATCAAAATGGTTCAAACTTAAAATCAATGCCACTGTTTCCTTCTCAATCGTACTATAGTTTTTTGGATACAATAGAAACTTCTTTGAAAAATAACAAATAGGATACTCAACATCATCTTTTTCTTGTATTAAAACTCCATCATAGGCCGTGGAAGTATACAGTTTCTTATGTGCCTTATTAAAACCTTCACACCCTCTTCTAGGACTCACTAGAGGATGTAAAGTCAGCCCATAGACCCATTATATCAGAGGAGACTGAAATAAGAGCTTCTGTTAACAGAGAGATTAAATATTAAACACATTTCTGGCTAACAATCTCCTGGCAGCTGATAGGTGTTTATTTTAATACCACTCTTCCCATTAAAACCGGTTTAATGAAAACACAGCTTTAAACAATACAACAAAATATATTTAACAACAAAAATAATGAATATGTGCTCTCCATCCATGCACATACAAAAAGGCCACAAATCAATTCACTCAAAATAATGTTATCTCCACCAAATACATTGCTCTCTCACTACTACAATAATATTTAGACTATAATGAGCATATCACACTTTAGTTAACACCATAATTATCCATGATTGCCCAGATAATAATAGATAAATATGCATAACACAAGCTTGACCCTCCTATCCTCTTCACCCTAGCTACCTGTACAGAGAGAGCATCTGCAAAACAAAATGTTCCAATACTTTCTTATTTCATCAACATATAATTTTTAATTCTTCTTATACTACACCTGCTTCTTACAGTCTTTCATAACTGTATAAAAAAATTTAAATACTTTCTACAAAGTTAACATAATGAAACAAATACTATTATACATACTAATATAAAAATAATCAAGACACTTTTAATAGTCTTTACCATAAGCTTGGAATTTCGATTCTAAAGAAAAACGGGACACAATAGAAACTAAATACAATGGATAACTGAAACAAATATTGTGGGAAAGGGGAGATCACCGTAATATTCCCCTCCCATAAGAGGAATGAGTCAGCCCCAGGATGACTCATGACTAACTGGAATACTGGACAGTGCATCAGCTACGACATTCAACTTTCCTTTCACATGTTTAATAATCAAATCATAATCTTGTAACAATAGATTCCACCTTGTCAAACGTTGGTTTATATTTTTAACCTTGTCCACAAATACAAGGGGATTGTGATCCGTAAACACATGGATCGGTATGCCTGACCCCCTCAAATAAATATCAAAATGGTTCAAACTTAAAATCAATGCCACTGTTTCCTTCTCAATCGTACTATAGTTTTTTGGATACAATAGAAACTTCTTTGAAAAATAACAAATAGGATACTCAACATCATCTTTTTCTTGTATTAAAACTCCATCAACTCCATAATCACTAGCATCTCCAAACAATTCAAATGGTTTATCATAATTTGGAGTAGAAAGTATGGGTGAACTTATAAGTATCTGTTTCAATTTCTTAAAAGCTTCATCACAACGAACACTCCACACAAATTTGACTTTCTTTGACAACAGATTGGTTAGGGGTAAAGAAATGGTTGAAAAGTTCTTACAAAACCTACGATAATATCCACTCATACCCAGAAATCTTAATAATTCTCTTCTATTTGTAGGTGCAGGAAATTTCACAATACTTTCCAACTCAGTATTATTTGGTCTGACACTTCCCTGACCAACAACATAACCTAGATATTCTACAGTTGCTTTAGCAAATTCACTCTTCACAAGGTTTACAGTCAAGTTTGCTTGATTCAATGTGTTAAGCACTTCCCTAATTAAATACAAATGTTCTTCCCAAGTTTTTGAATACAATACAATATCATCTATATACACAGAACAACCTTTAACATCGTACAATACTTGATTAACTAATCTTGGGAAAGTACTACCGCTGTTTTTCATACCAAAGGGTTACACTTTATTATAACATAAACCTTCCATAGTCACAAATGCAGAAATTTCTTTTGCTCTTTCAGTCAGTGGTGCTTCCCAATATCCTTTCAACAAATCCACCTTAGTTACAAATTAAGCATCTCCTATCTGGTCAATACAATCATCCACTCTTCGAATAGCTTTGGTTACATTATTTACTTTTCTGTAATCAGTACAAAATCTATATGAAATACCATCAGGATTAGTCACCAATACACACGGCGAACTCCAAGGACTGTTATTTCTTTCAATCATAACATTATCAAGCATATACTGTACTTCATTTCTTATTATCTCTCTCTTCTTTGGATTCACTCTGTATGGGTGTTGCTTAATGGGTTTTGTATTTTCAACCTCAACATCATGCTGTAATACCTCAGTTCTCCTAGGAACATCAGAAAACAAAGGCCTAAACTCATGTACAATTTGTATGATTTGATTTCTCTTCTCAGTACCTAAATGAACAAGTTTCTTTTCTAAATTATTCAACACACCTGAATTATTTAACAGTTTACTTTCACATCTACCCAACTTCATATCTTCACTTTCTTCTATCATCTTTTCATCGCCAGACCTGACACATCGACAATTCACCTTATTATTCACATCATTTTATGTATAGTTTCTATCATAATATGGTTTTATCATGTTTACATGACAGAATTGGTTTGACTTGCATCTTCCTGGAGTATTTTACATAAGGTTCAATTCTTTTTTCAATCACCCCGGGACCACAAAATCTGGCTTTCAATGGATTTCCTGCTTGTGGCAGCAATACCAACACTTGGTCACCAGGTTTGAACTCTCTGCTCCCAGACTTCTTGTCATACCACCTTTTCATATCTTCCTGACTCTCTTTCAAATTTTCTGTAGCAATCTCTCTAGCCCTAAACAATCTGTTTTTGAAATCTGATACATACTTCAATAACCCATGAGAATCACTTTTTCTAATCCACTTCTCCTTTAGCATACTTAATGGGCCTCTCATTTCATGTCCATATACCAACTCAAATGGGCTAAAACCTATAGACTCCTGTACAGCATCTCTGATGGCAAACAACGCTAAAGGCACACCTTCATCCCAATCTACAGACAATTCCTCACAATAAATTCTTAAAATATTATTTAAAGTCTGGTGGAACCTCAGCACAACTCCTTGGCTTTGCGGGTGATAACCACTTGACAAATTTGGCATTTTATGTAATTCCTTTAATATATTTTTAAACATTCCTGAAGTGAAATTACTTCCCCGGTCTGACAGAATAATTTCAGGCAGGTCTACGCATGAGAAATATCTTACTAGCTCTCTTACAATATTTTTTAGAATGTATGCTAGGTAATGGTACAGCTTCTGGAAATCTGGTAGACACACACTTAATTGTCAACAGATAATTATTTCCCTTCCGTTTTTTAGGCAAAGGGCCTACACAATCAAATACAATTCTGCTAAGAGGTTTACAAAATGCAGAAATTGGCTTCAGTGATGCCGGCTGTATAATCTGGATGGGCTTGCCCACTTTCTGACAAATCTCACAAGTTTTACAGTACTCAGATACATTTCTTTATATTAGGCCAATAAAAATGAGCTGTCTTCCTGACTCCCAAATGTCCAGATAAACAAGAATCATGGGATAAAGCAATAGCATTTTCCCTATATCCCTTTGGAATAACAATCTGCTTCCTAACCTTCCAATGATCCGATGCTGGAACATCAGCAGGCCTCCACTTTCTCATTAACATACCACTTTGTACACAAAATCCAATTGATACATTACTCTCACCCCCATTTCTCTTAGCTTCACATTCCCTCAAACTCTCGTCACTGTTCTGTAACCCTACTACTTCCTCCTTGCCCACAACAAAATCTGGTAATACATAAATATTTGCTTCTACAGTACACTCCTTATTATTTTCCAACTCTACTGTATTATCTGTGGTCATAACATCCTCTTTACCAAACATAACACCTATTCACAAATCATCATCAAACTCTTCTCTTCTCTTTGACATTGCCCTGGTCACAACACAAGCTGGGTACACAATTTCATTAGACTGTATATCACCATTAGGTTTACAATTCTTTGAATCATCCAACGCATCTTCATTTTTCACAACATGGTTCAGCTTCTACAGTAGTCTCTTCATCAAATGGATTTTCACTCATAATAGGCTCTGGGACCACATTGTCGCCAGCCAAATCATTACCCATTAACATCTGTGCTCCAGGTACGGGAATTTCAACACTTGCCCCAACTTTTACAACGCCACTCACAAATCCACTCACAAGATTTGCATTATGTAATGGGACAGTCATTCCTGACCCTAATCCTCTTAAATTCACTTCTTCACCAGAGTAAGACTCATCTGTCCACTCTAATACATTTTCAAAATCACACTCTGATTGGCTCCAGCATCTCTCAATATTGTAATTTTCTTCTCAGGACTACCTTTAATCCCAACCTTTCCTTCAGTAATAAATGGCTCAAAATTCACAGATTTGGGCTTAATCACACTGTACTGATTACCTCTTACATTACAAATATTCCACGGCCTTCCAGAAACAGTTAATGCCGCAGACTTTGGGCCACTCTGACACTGATATTTAGCTTGGCCAATTTCTCCACATGCAAAACATATTATTGGTGGTCTCTTCTGTCTACTAACATAAGGGTTATAATTGGACTGAGGTCTTGGGTGTTTATATTGTGTTTGTCCTTGTGATCTATTCCCTACAGTATTATGTTACACCTGGTTAGGTGGACCCCCCTTAAAATAATTTGGACTAGGCTGCTGAACATTTGAATAGTTCTGATACTTATGATTTCTGTCATAATTCTGGCTTCTATTATGCCTTACTCCACCTTGTTTATGAGACACCTCCTCCTTATACATTTTGTGTGCCACTGCGAACTGGTCAGCCAACATAGCCGCATTCATCAAATTATTCACTATATTCTTACTTATTTCTTACTTAATCTCAGGGTGCACAAGACTTTTAAAATGTTCCAACAGGACTAACGGCCGTATTATGAAACAACATCTACCATCTCCGATGAAGATTCTTTTCGAAGGGATTGTTCTTTCAAGCGGTATTTTCAAATGCTTGAACCTTTTCCACTTCGTGTGGGATGAGTTTTTTAGGTCTGGTAATACTGTCCTCTTCGCTAATTCATTATGGTCATCTTTTCGCTGATGCATTATGGGTCCTGTGTGTGTTTGTTTACCTTCGTTGGCGCCAAAATTAAGAGTATACCTGCTCTCGTCATGGCCATTTTTTCCTCCAAAGAATCCGGGGCAAGTCCCATATCACAGAGAGAACGATATTTATTAGTATATTTGATTGGGGAGGAGAAAATATTACAAAACAAAAGTACGTGTGGGAAGCGTGTTTCGTTAAAGAAGCAAGCATGGTCATTGGTATTGAAGTGGATATGGACCCGTCAATCAATTTAATTGATGAGGACCACAGTTACTATGCTCAAAGCATGCCTTCCACAAATCTTGTGCAAGAGATTAGCTTCACAAATCCTGTACCAGAGCCTGCCTGCAGCAGAGGCCATGACATACCATTGCAAGACAAAAATTTGCAACCTAGCCCCTCAACCTCCTCTCAGAAAAAGACAAATAGAACGTCATTATTTGATAAAAACCAGTATGGCCGGCCCACCCAACAGGAAAAATAGAACCAATGAAGAGGAAGAAAATAATAAAATATTTTGGAGAGCACAGCAGCAGTTGGTAGATAAACAATTAGAAGAAACAATGATCAACATTCAACTTACAAATAATCAGAAGTTGCATTCAGATTTTGAGATTCAGCTTGTAAACATAAAGATTCAAGTTGAAAAAAAATCGAAATGATGGGAAATAATTCTGTACAGTACAGTACAGTACAGTATAGTATTAAATGACTTTTGTATTGGGTGTTCTCTCAGTAACCCTTGTCGCTGTTTAAGGGTTAATAGTGCAATCAGTTCACAAACAACAAAACCGGTGTAATTCACTAAGTAACTATTGTGATTTTCTACCTAGCTATACATTCTTTTAACCTAACCTAGCATAAATTATCACATGTCGTGGGCGAACTTACTATTACTGAGTTTGGGGAAGCTGCTGTGAAGTCATCTATATTAGCCAAAATACTGTATCATATATAACTTAAGTCACATTTTCATTAAATAATCAAACTCCAGCTTCCAGTGAACTTGTTTTATTATGCACCTAAATTCAGCCAAATGGAAGTTTGCCAAAACGAAATAATGTAATTGGTGATGAAAAATTAGAGCCTGTAGTATTTCACATATTATTTCATGATCCACTGTATTAAAAGTGTTTTTGTAAGTTATGTTACCATCCTTGTAACAATGCACTCCCATTGAAATTTGTCTCGACCCATTTTTATATTTTTAGGCATAAACCTCCCCTGTTTATATTTTCCAGATAGAAACTCACTTATAAAACTGCTAAAAAGTTGCATTAAGTAACTTAAATGGACTTACTTTATTAATATATGCAACATAAAGTTTTGAGACGATTTTCTCCCAGTGAAATTTGCCTCTATCCGTTTAAATATTTCTAGGCAAGAACGTCACTAGTTTATATTTTCCTGACATAAACTCACTTATAAAATTACTAAAAAGTTTAATAAGTTACCGTAAATGTGCATACCCGATTAGTACTAGCGTTAGTAAGATGAGATGACTCCAGCAGCTTGCATTTGGCAATAACAAATTGACAGGCAGCTCATTTCTGCGAAAGTCGTAATATGACAGGGAACACAGCTTTTGCACTGTCATAATATGGGCCGTAAAACCAATAATGTAAAAAAAAAAATATATATAAAATTTCTAATACATGTTTCTTTGTACAATAATCGTATTGACTATAAATATTCAATAAAACTAACAAAATAATTATGAAGAGGGTGACGAAAAGCAGTTAATAGCTACCTCTTCAAAGTTAAGTACTATTAGTTCGTTTTCATGCCACCACACTCATTCGTGCGCTGTAGTAAAAGGTTCTTCGCAATTAAAAATACGGCTTTCGACATGAGGACATTCTTCAAGGGAAGATGTTGTTCAATAATACGGCCGTAACTGTCTTATGTAGAAGGTATTAAGCAGCTACCAAACAGGGAGGTACTACCGCCTGGGAAGATATTGGAAAGATAATGTGTTGTCTATGGTAGACCCCGCTACCACATGGCATCACAAAAATTGTGACCAAGTCCCAGGTTGCTGATCTGAGTTTCTGCCTCATTGCAGAATTTCAATTGCAGAATTTCAATTGTTCCTCACTTTTGATTATTTTTCATTTTGTATTTCTTTATGGTTCTTATTATTATTATTATTATTATTATTATTATTATTATTATTATTATTATTATTATTATTATTATTATTATTATTATTATTATTATCATTATTATTATTATTATCATTATTATTATTATTATTATTTTTATTATTATTATTATTATTATTATTATTATTATTATTATTATTATTATTATTATTATTATTATTATTATTATTATTATTATTATTATTATTATTATTGTCGTCGTCGTCGTCATTATTATTATTATTATTATTATTATTATCATCATTACATTTTCACCCCCCAGGCCCCGATGTGGGTCAGTGACCTGTGCCCGAGTGGGCTAATCCCCGTAAAAAAAAAAAATGTCATCCACAGTCTTTACTTCTTCAGACTTTCATATCAAGATAGGTTAAAGAAACTAAACTTGCATTCCCTAGAAAGGCGAAGAGTACTGGGAGATATGATAGAAGTATTTAAGTGGGTGAAAGGAATCAATAAAGGCGATATAGATAAAGTTCTTATAATATCCGAGCAGGATAGGACTCGTATCAACGGATTTAAGTTGGATAAGTTTAGGTTTAGGAGGGAGATAGGAAGGAACTGGTTCACAAATAGGGTGGTGGAGGAGTGGAACAAGCTTAGCAACTTTGTAGTAAGTGCTGGAACGCTGGAGAGTTTTAAAAGGAGGCTAGATAGATTCAAGGATGATAAGGAGTGGTAGTAACTCTCGACAGGAGCTGCCATGCACAGGCCAACCGGCCTATTGCAGACTCCTTAATTTCTTATGTTCTTATGTTATCTATCAAATCTCATCCCACATTATCTAGCCACTTCAAGATGAGTTTGTCCACTCATTTTCTTAATGTCCCTAAACCTTCTCCTGTATACTTCTGGATCCATTTCCACCGTCTTCAACACTGCTTCTTTAACAGCCTCATAATCCACAGACTCTGACATACTCAGACACGCATACGCCTCTCTGGCCTTACCCTTAAATTTACTCTGAACCAATATTGCCCAGTCACTTTTGTCCCATTCTTTTTAAGTTGCAACTTTTTCAAACTGAATAAAGAAGTTCTCAGCTTCTTCCACAAACTCAGGTAAATGACATACTCTATTATCTTTATCTCCATTTCCTCTCCTTATACCTACCCTCTCCTCTTCTTTTAATTTCCTCAGTTCTACCTCTTTATCTGCCTGTATCTTCTCCCTTTCTCTTTCTACCTCTAATTGCATTTTCTTAAATTCAAATTCTAATTTTAACTTCTATATTGCTACTTGTTCACTTATCTGTTTATAACCACCACTAAAATTATCAACACCTTCAACTTCCTCCAATAATGAAAAAGACACCAATTCATCAATTAACTCTCTCTGCGTATCACTTTTGATATATGACCTC
This sequence comes from Homarus americanus, assembly GCF_018991925.1. NCBI lineage: Eukaryota > Metazoa > Arthropoda > Malacostraca > Decapoda > Nephropidae > Homarus > Homarus americanus. Next base: position 7,376,065 of record NW_024735442.1, on the reverse strand, counting down.
AGAGAAATTTCATACCTAGATGCCACCTCAATTAGTTCCTCCTTATTACACTGGTGCAAAAGTGAACACCATTGGTTTCCTGAAATTGATCAACATTTCCTGCCATGTTTCCAATTTTTCACAGTAATCACCTAACCTCACAGTTTTATACAATTATTAACAATTACTTGTTTACAGAAATATTAACCAGCACACCACACGAGAGCACAGTAACTAACCTTCAAACACTTCGGTACAGCTCGGTTACACTAGGACAATCAGTATGCTTGACTCAATCCACTCCCGGACACAGGCCCCCATGTTACAACCTTCACACCCTCTTCTAGGACTCACTAGAGGATGTAAAGTCAGCCCATAGGCCAATTATATCAGAGGAGACTCTGAAATAACAGCTTCTGTGAACAAAGAGATTAAATGTTAAACACAGACCCTTACCTTATTTCTGGCTGACAATCCTCTGACAACTGACAGTTGTTTATTTTAATACCACTGTTCCCATTAAAACTGGTTTAACCAAAACACAGCTTTAAATAATACAACAATATATATTTAGCAACAAAATATAATGAATATGTGCTCTCCATCCATGCACATACAAAAAGGCCACAAATCAAATCACTCAAAATAATGTTATCTCCACCAAATACAATGCGCTCTCACTACTACAATAATCTTTAGACTATAATGAACATATTACACTTTTGTAAACCCCATAATTATCCATGATTGCCCAGATAATAATAGATAAATACAAGTGATCGTGGGCACTTCGTGCCCGGTGGCGAGTCCGGTGATACAGTTTACCGAGGTTGTTATGATCATGGTCGTGGTTGTTATAATCATGGTCGTGGTTGATATAATCATGGTCGTGGTTGTTATATTCATAGTCGTAGTTGTTATAATCATGGTCGTGGTTGTTATTATCATGGTCGTGGTTGATATAATAATGCTCGTGGTTGTTATAATCATGGTCGTGGTTGTTATAATCATAGTCGTGGTTGTTATAGTCATAGTCGTGGTTGTTATATTCATGGTCGTGCTTGTTATATTCATAGTCGTGCTTGTTATAATCATAGTCGTGGTTGTTATAATCATGGTCGTGGTTGTTATAATCATATTCGTGGTTGTTATAATCATGGTCCTGGTTGTTATAATCACGGTCGTGGTTGTTATAATCATTGTCGTGGTTGTTATGATCATGGCCGTGGTTGTTATAATCATATTCGTGGTTGTTATAATCCTGGTCGCGGTTGTTATAATCATAGTCGTAGTTGTTATAATCATGGTCGTGGTTGTTATCATGGTCGAGGTTGTAATAATCATGGTCGAGGTTGTTATAATCATGGTCATGGTTGTTATAATCATGGTCGTGGTTGTTATAATCATGATCGTGGGTGTTATTATCATAGTCGTGGTTGTTATAATAATGGTCGTGGTTGTTATAATCGTAGTCGTGGTTGTTATAATCATAGTCGTGGTTGTTATAATCATAGTCTTGGTTGTTATAATCATAGTCGTGATTGTTATATTCATGGTCGTTGTTATATTCATGGTCGTGCATATTATATTCATGGTCGTGCTTGTTATAATCATAGTCGTGGTTGTTATAATAATAGTCGTGGTTGTCATAATCATAGTCGTGGTTGTTGTTATAATCATGGTCCTGGTTGTTATAATCACGGTCGTGGTTGTTATAATCATTGTCGTGGTTGTTATGATCATGGCCGTGGTTGTTATAATCATATTCGTGGTTGTTATAATCCTGGTCGCGGTTGTTATAATCATAGTCGTAGTTGTTATAATCATGGTCGTGGTTGTTATCATGGTCGAGGTTGTAATAATCATGGTCGAGGTTGTTATAATCATGGTCATGGTTGTTATAATCATGGTCGTGGTTGTTATAATCATGATCGTGGGTGTTATTATCATAGTCGTGGTTGTTATAATAATGGTCGTGGTTGTTATAATCGTAGTCGTGGTTGTTATAATCATAGTCGTGGTTGTTATAATCATAGTCTTGGTTGTTATAATCATAGTCGTGATTGTTATATTCATGGTCGTGGTTGTTATATTCATGGTCGTGCATATTATATTCATGGTCGTGCTTGTTATAATCATAGTCGTGGTTGTTATAATAATAGTCGTGGTTGTCATAATCATAGTCGTGGTTGTTATAATCATATTCGTGGTTGTTATAATCATGGTCCTGGTTGTTATAATCACGGTCGTGGTTGTTATAATCATTGTCGTGGTTGTTATGATCATGGCCGTGGTTGTTATAATCATATTCGTGGTTGTTATAATCCTGGTCGCGGTTGTTATAATCATAGTCGTAGTTGTTATAATCATGGTCGTGGTTGTTATCATACGAGGTTGTAATAACATGGTCGAGGTTTATAATCATGGTCATGGTTGTTATAATCATGGTCGTGGTTGTTATAATCATGATCGTGGGTGTTATTATCATAGTCGTGGTTGTTATAATCATGGTCGTGGTTGTTATAATCGTAGTCGTGGTTGTTATAATCATGGTCGTGGTTGTTATAATCATAGTCCTTGGTTGTTATAATCATAGTCGTGATTGTTATATTCATGGTCGTGGTTGTTATATTCATGGTCGTGCTTATTATATTCATGGTCGTGCTTGTTATAATCATAGTCGTGGTTGTTATAATAATAGTCGTGGTTGTCATAATCATAGTCGTGGTTGTTATAATCATGGTCGTGGTTGTTATAATCATAGTCGTGGTTGTTATAATCATAGTCGTGGTTGTTATATTCATGGTCGTGCTTGTTATATTCATGGTCGTGCTTGTTATAATCATAGTCGTGGTTCTTATAATCATGATAGTGGTTGTTATAATCATGGTTGTGGTTGTTATATTCATGGTCGTGCTTGTTATAATCATAGTAATGGTTGTTATAATCATGGTCGTGGTTGTTATAATCATGGTCGTGGTTGTTATAATCATGGTCGTGGTTGTTATAATCATGGTCCTGGTTGTTAAAATTATGGTCCTGGTTGTTATAATCATCTTCGTGGTTGTTATAATCATGGTCGTGGTCGTGCGACTTACAGTATCTAATATACTATAAGAAGGAATAGAATAAAGGTTAGAATAATTAGTTAAAAGAAATATTCGCCATAAGGAGATGTTAAAATCATAAAAAAATGATTATAAATCACCGATGATCATTCCTAGATAAATTATATTATGAAGAGAAGTGATCTTGATTCTGGTTAGATTAGTCACCATCTGCTTAAGTCATCACCTGTGTTAAGTCATCATAGTCATCATCTACGTTAGTCAGTTTTAGGCCCATCTCACATGACTGACCGACCATCGATGTTCTTTCCGCGCGTGGGCGTTAGTTTTCAATGCCTTATTATTTACGCTGGTGGATGTAAGACCTCCTACCCTCACTGATGCAGCTATGGTCAATTTTGTGTTATTCTTTTTTATAAATGCCTTCTAATCTGTCTGGTTGTTATAATCATGGTCGTGAGTGTTATAATCATGGTCGTGGTTGTTATAATCATAGTCATGGTTGTTATATTCATGGTCGTGCTTGTTATAATCTTAGTAGTGGTTGTTATAATCATGGTCGTGGTTGTTATAATCATGGTCGTGCTTGTTATAATCATAGTAGTGGTTGTTATAATCATGGTCGTGGTTGTTATAATCATGGTCGTTGTTGTTATAATCATGGTCGTGGTTGTTATATTCATCTTCGTGGTTGTTATAATCATGGTCGTGGTTGTTATAATCATGGTCCTGGTTGTTATAATCATGGTCCTGGTTGTTATAGTCATGGTCCTGGTTGTTATAATCATGGTCGTAGTTGTTATAATCATGGTCGTGGTCGTGAGACTTACAGTATCTAATATACTATAAGAAGGAATAGAATAAAGGTTAGAATAATTAGTTTTAAGAAATATTCGCCATAAGGAGTGGTTAAAATCATAAAAAAACAAATTATTATGAATCACTGATGATCATTCGGAGATAAATTATATTATGAAGAGAAGTGACCTTGATTCTGGTTAGATTAGTCGCCATCTGCTTAAGTCATCACCTGTGTTAAGTCATCATAGTCATCATCTACGTTAGTCAGTTTTAGGCCCATCTCACATAACTGACCGACCATCGATGATGTTCTTTCCGCGCGTGGGTGTTAGTTTTCAATGCGTCTTATTATTTACGCTGGTGGATGTAAGACCTCCTACCCTCACTGACGCAGCTATAGTCAATTTGGTGTTATTCTTGTTTATAAATGCCGTCTAATCTGTCTCAAGTCTATGAGTCCTGTCTAGTGCCATCCCAACTGTCTGTTCGTCTGCATGGTGTTTGAATGCAAGCCCGTCTGTACTAATGTGAACCAGTCAGTCAGCTGTCTGTCTGTCATGTTAGTTGCCATATTGTCGATTTGTGCATGTATGACTCTGTCTATTTTTGTCAACCTCCTGTCTGTTTCACTGTCTATATTCACCCTGTGTCTATTGTAGTCATTTTCTCCATGCATTCCTGTTATTATCTTTTTATCTCTTCTCCTTTTCTTACGTACAGTCACCCACAGGAATAAGTATACACTGTAGCTGTAAGGTCGTCTGGTAACGTTGAAACTGCATCCAGGAGCATGATGAAACTCAGCTCCCCCCCACCTGTTATCTCTAACTATTTTATGCTTCCCCTTCTTTATTCCTATATTTACTCATCTTCCTTCCTTTACTAATCCAAACAACATTAAAAAAAAAGTAGGCTAAGAAAAAAAGTGGGGGGAGGAGGAGGGGAGCCGTACGATAACTGCAATCGTGGGCTGACAGCGTCCAGCGAATGAGGGTGCGCCAAGTCCGTAGACTTGCATCGTTTTCCAGCGTAAATAAAATGGTTATGTAATGGCTTCCTAAAGAAACCATCGATATGGGACCAGGTTTGTTCCACTGTACAAATTTTTTGCGATTTTTCCACCAAGTTTGATGAAAAACGATTGTGCCGTTTCGGCTGCCCAGACACACAAACACACACACACACACGCCTAGCGCTATAGTATATTACATGCACCACACAAGCTTGACCCTCCTATTATACTGTACATACTAATATAATATAATCAAGAAATTTGTAATTATTTTTACCATAAGCTTGGAATTTCGATTCTAAAGAAAAACGGTACACAATAGAAACTAAATATAATGGGTAACTGAAACAAATATTGAGGGAAAGGGGACATGACCATAACAGTGCAGGTATACAGTACAGCAATTATAAACAGAAAGGCAATTCTACCAAAGATAGTCGACATACCTGTCAGATCCTTATTTCCAGAAGGCTACGTAATTTCCAGTGCGGATCTAGACATTTACAAACAGGGATGCGGCTTACTGAACAGTGCACTAAAGAAAATTCACAATATACACTTATATCAATATTAAATCCATTATATAAAAATAGAGCTCATAAAAACTAATGGACAGTCAACAATGATAGACGTGGTTTACGACTCGCCTCTCACGATCCTTTGAAAATCTGAAGAAGGCCAGACTTATGTTCCTTTTGGTGTTGTTGGAACAATTTTCTGCTACACAGTAATTTACTGTATATCCCATTATAAATGGTAAAACAATGTGCACAAGACTAAAAAAAACAATGCATTCACCAAAATAAGAGATTCCTTCTACTTAATCTTTGCTTGCCTACTGCTGTTTATATTTAGCAGCCGCTTGGTGGCGCCACAGTCAGGGGATGAACGAGTTCGCCCATTGGAGTGAGCCATCCTCCTACAGTACAGAATCCTTGAATTTAGTAGATGTGTCATGGGACCGAAAGTACCCAGCATTAACATTAGCCAATCAAGAAAATAGTATTGTAACATTAGCAAATGGGGTTGTAGTAGGAACTTAAAACATATAGACTACCCCTTTATATCCCTCATTTACTAGCACAAAATATATGTACAAACAGAGAGAAAGGGAGAGAGAGACTTGGGACAAATTTGAACCAGATATCTGAATAAAGCATTATTTTGAGATTTGTGTCTTGAAAGAAAGAACACCAGTGCTTAGTGATGGTGTATTTACTAACTTGTAAAGATATTAACATGTGTCACAACCTCCCCAAACTTCTTCTCCCTACCATTTCCTTCCACATCTCACTAACTTCACCTCACCATTCTTCCCTCCGTCCCTCCTTCTCACCAGTCTTTCCTCGTCCCACCCTCATCGCCTTCCACCCCTCTCGATCAACGCATAAGGTTACCCTTGGGGACCCCCTCCCTCGCGGTCTGTCTTGAACTCTCCACCGCTTCCCTCAACACTCCCTCCATCACATTCTCCCTCTAATCATATAACATACATACACATTGTACCGAGTGTGAGATATAAATTATCACGACCCTATAGTTAGGCATTGAGTGATGCAATACAACTAAAGGAGATAAAACTCAACAATATCCCCCCATCACCGTACCGTCATATCCGCCAGAGATCTAAAGTTTGACTATAAGGCAGCAGATGCCCAAGAAGGGCACGATATAGCAGGCCAAACCCTTACTAACATCTGTTCTTATGCTCACCCAAGGCCTCTTAGTTGGCTCTGCTCCTGGCGCTGTACACGTAATTAACAGTTTGCCGTTAACCTCAGGACAACAGTCAGTAAAACAGCTGAATTTTACATGACAAAGTATTTAAGCCATACACAGGTGTATAAGTGATCACTATATGTTAGGGAAATTTATTGGTGAAATTGCACTTTAGTGATGGAATTCCCACATATTAGGGTTATGAAATGTATCTAACAAGGTTATGAATTATATCTAAGAAGATTATGAATTATAGTATAAAGTATTGAATTATACTTAATAAGACTCTAAATTATATATATATATATATATATATATATATATATATATATATATATATATATATATATATATATATATATATATATATATATATATATATATATATATATATATATATATATGGTCATTTTTATTTTTATTATTATTGATTATGGATGCTCTTTCCAGGTTTATTTAGACCGTGTTAATGAAAAGCTTCGTTCAGATTATGTTGTCAATGTTTGAATAAACTCGGTGAACTTGTGAGATAAAAGAAAGGAATACATATACGAGTGTTCAGTGCGTGAGTGTAGTGGTTTTTGTGTGTGGAAATTTATAGTATCGCCACGATACGAGTCCACGAAACGCAGGTTAGGAAAGAAAAATATCTATGTTTTTCGATTTTTTATTACGAACTGGCTGTTTATAAAGAGAAAAGCGTAAACTAAGAACTAGAATAAAATGTGAACAAATAAGGTACAGTGGATAATTTTATCAAGGAAATGGAGAGACGAGTGTAACGTAGAACAGTTTATAAAACACACAATAATTCCGTGAACATACAGTACACGAGAACACCAAGTCGCGCGTAGATTTGTATTATAAATTTTAATGTTTTCACAGTGAACAAGGAAAAGTTTATCTGTAATGAGCAAACAGACTCAACAGTGGCAACAATATGTGACGAGAAAGTAAACATAGCATTAGATATAGTTAATTAACTCATATTATGTGTACTGTACAAAAGAATCAGAAATTTATCATGCAAAACTTAAATAAAAATTGAAACAACGTTAGTGTTTCTACGCAAAGGTTACGTTAGAGAGACTGTCAAGTGCCTAAACAAGTGAGAATTCCAGCATTTCTCTAAACCTACCTACGTCCGTTTAACATGATAGTGCAGCTAGCAGGAGTCTGGAGGCTGTCATAGTGTTACTCGGATGTGTACCTACTTGAACATCTTTTCTTAGTCTCAAATACCAGTTGTGGAGGTCAGGAATTCATAGTGCTAATGGTAATATTTGGCAAATATAAAGATAAAGCAAACAGGATTAAGGAAAAATGTATTGGTTAATGTAATGAAAAACAGGACGTAAGATGTCTAAACGTGCATAGAACCTTACTTAACCATGACTAAAATGACGTTGTGGATTTAAAGTGAATATGACAAGGCAAGAATTGTGACGAAAACGTTTGTAAATATCGCCTGTAAATAGTGTTCCATATGAGAGTGGCATCGCAAAGTGGCGGATAATGACAGTTTAGAATTTGACAAAGTTCGTGACTCCAGAGCGAAAATATCTTGAAGGTCAAACTGACCAAACACAAATTTAAACTTGTCTCGCTGGGAAAATAATTTGTGTACAAGAGGAGTTCGTCTGTGTGTGTGTGTGTGTGTGTGTGTGAGGGAGGACGACGACAGTGGATGAGGGAGGAGTGGCGCCCATGACTTCAACTCCTTGGGCCCACCACCACCACCATCGTACTCAGAGGTAAGTCTACAACTATCTGAAGTCTATGTCGCGATATACAACCATTAGTTAACAGCTTAAGGTGTACCCAAAACATCCAAGGATACTCACAGTCTATGGTTATGTAAGATGTTAACTAAAAGTTTCACTCATGAACAAATTTGTAGAGCGCACCAATATATGTATATATCAGAAATATAATAAAGTCAGTGAAAATCAATTATCATATATGGGTGGGGGGTAATTAAACATGCACCAACAGAAGTTGCTTATAATTATACTCAATACTTGTGTGTTTACAAAAAACACATTAAGGAAATACACAAGAAGTATAAAGGTAACGATTAAAAAAAAAAAAACAATGTGGTTAGACTTGTATAATGACGTGCATATAGGTAGAAAGTAAAAGAACATAGCCCAGATATGATTCTAGTTGTTGAATCATATGTCAAGTGAACGATTACGAGCACTTTAGTCACGCATCTCTAAGTAAGTAAGGCTGAAATATCTCTAGACACTAGAGAATACACAAGTCTTATAAGGTACTTAGCAGTAGGCAAGCAAGAGGTCCACCACGATTGATAGGGTGACGAGAATCAAGGAGAAGGCGCTAGGAACACTCCATCCTGAAAATTTGGTCCCGAAGATTGGTCCTCAGAAAATTAGGTTTCATTGCACGACTGCAGTGATCGAAGATAACTGTGGTGAAGGGGTGACTAAACTAACCAAACCTAACCTAACCCAATATTCTAGAGACCGGATTTTCTGGGACCGAATTTTCTAAGTACCCAATATTGAGAACCGAATTTTCTAGGGACCAATTTTCTGGGACCAATTTTCTGGCACCTAATTTTCTAGATTCTAGATTTACAAGGAGAAAGAGAGGTAGTGCGTGGGGGATCTCCGGCAGACAAACGCTGAATTTTCACCGAACCTGGAGGTATTTTCCGCATAATCTTTTTTTTCATATTTTCAGTGTATTCTGCGTGACTTGAATCAAAATCTGGATGATGCTACCTTAGAATCCTTGGGGAATTTGAGAAATTCAACTAGAGCAGCAAACTACATTTTTTTCGACTTGAAAAAATTTCTTCTTGAAGATTTTGGTGTCAAAACATAAGTTTTTAAGTTGAATTAACATAGTAAAGGGCATTTCTCCAAAACAATGTGATTTTTTTTTGTGTAAAATAGCACATAATAGCTGGTAAAAAAAATGCAAACTATCACCATCATTTAATTGTTAATCAGACAAATTCTTCTTTACTTTCTACCTAAGAGTAAGTGACGTCTTGAGTTAAAGACAACACGTAATTTATATTTATCCTGAAAAGTATCTGCATTTGAGCTATAATATTTTTAATATAGTTACGTCAACAAAGAAGAAGCAGTACACCGAGTGATATCTGATGAAGAAGAAGAGAGTGTAAAGATCAGAGAGAAACTAAAGTTATGTATCGATTCATTGAATACTGATGACCATCCAAATGAACTACTCAACATTATATGACAGGATTTCCTCAGAGTGCGTCATGTTGACAATGGGTGTAGAACTTGGCAAGAAACAAATAAATGAATACGAATCAATATGGCCAGGAGAATTTATGGACCCTTAACCAAAAAAGTAAATACGATGGCAGCGGATAAAAACCACATAAAGGTTGGCACTGGAACAACTTTCAACACAGATTTCATCTATGGAAGGGTAATGGGTTTAGTGAGTACAAGGAATTTTAATATGGAAGAAGTTTTCAGTCATGAATTTGCACAAGTCCCAACGGCATTGTTTGATGAACGTGGAAACATGAGAAACACACAAACAAAATCTATCTTGAAAAGGACACTTCAAATTGAACAGTTAGCTAGAACACTGAGAAAAAAATGACAATCGATGGATGTGGCTTACCGTGGGTAATCAACTGGCCCCCTGTGAGTTTGGTGTAAGACATGGTGGATTTGTTTGCAACCTACATTTTTCCAAGTTAAAACAAGAAGATGTCTACCTAATATTTAATCGCTACATAGAGCAGAGCATCAAAAGGGGAGCAAGGAGTGATCGTGCAGGCATCAGAGTCAATAGAATACATAAATTATGCCTATCAACCTCTCTCCCTCCCCAGTAAGCAGTTTTGATTGTAAAAAAAATAAGGCACAGCTCATCACTATTATAATATATGAAGCCATCTTAGAACACAGCAACTACCGGAGTCTCAGGAGGCATTTGAACACAGACTAGTAATTACCGGCTCTCAACCCATTCCATAAGAACTTCATATGGGTGTGGTGATATCCAGAGATGATATGAAGATATCACATGAAGAGGCAAATCTAATCATTCCACACCAAGCGTTGCTTGGGACAGAAAATGGTGTTCTGTGCATCCCTGTGCTTTCTGATGACAGACACTACTGATGACAGACACTACTAGGTTGAAAAGGAAATGCAGTGCACACTTCTGATGGAAGGATGCAGCTAGAAAAGAACTACGATAAACATAGGAATTACTATATATCAACACGCAAATGTTGTGACTTCACTCCTAAGTGCTCATGCACTTTCTGGATGTGACACAGTCGCCCATGTGTGGGGTGTTGGGAAACGTTCAGTTCTGAAGGCCTTTCATGCAGGACACAAAATTGGTTTGCTCTGCCTTTGTGATACAGCAGCAAACATGGATGATATTCTAAGAGAAGCAACTATAGTTGTTGCTGCATATTATGGAGTAGGTGCAAACACCACGAACGACCTGTCAGCAGTACACAATAGGTTCGCATGTAGCTAAAAATGAAGCTAAGAGCGCTCCCACCTGCTTTTGCTGAACAGATCAAAAGAGCTCATCGTCAAACATGTACAGTACATGAAAATCAGCTGCAAAACTACATCCACCAGAACAAGATCTAGCTGAATTTGGCTGAATGAAAGATGAACAGAGAAAAGTATTGTCTTCTGTTATATTGCCGCATTCGGTGTCACTAGCTCCACCTGCAGTGATGATCTCCTGTGGATGTGTGAGCCAGTATGCTCTACTGCAAGGTGAAGATGTGCTCAAGACAAATGTACTGTATTTTGTGGATGCCATTCGCGAGCAATTTGTAACAACAGATGGACAAAGAAGTCAACAAAGTTAATGTTGATGATGAAGACAGTGATGATGATGATGATGTACAAGTTAAATGAAGAACTCATATTACTGTCTAATTGTATATATGTTAACGAAAAGAAACACTAAAGCCTGAGAAGTGCAGCATACAATGAAATTTAAGTTTATCATTATAACTTTACACACAGACGTATGTATGTATGTATGTATGTATGTATGTATGTATGTATGTATGTATGTATGTATATATGTATGTATGTATGTATGTATGTATATATGTATGTCAGACACACACAAGCACACACACACACGCACACACACAAATACACACAAATAACAAATTAATTTTTTTAATAATTAGGTTCTGTCAAAAATCTCTAAATTATATAACTGGTAAATGTTCTTATATTTTTCCACTAAACTTATTCTTTATTTGAAAATTTTGTTGAAGATTTTAGCTATATTTTTTGGTTTAGAAATTATTTTAATCCTCAGGAACAGTTATACAAAAGAAATATATTTTTTAACAGCAATTGAATGATATTTAATATAAGCTGTGATATTTGCCAACTATAATATATTATTTCCATTAAAAATGTAAGATTCTCACATTTGTATTGAGAAAACAAGCTTATTGAAGCTCAACCAAAATATATTGGCACCAAAACCTTCAAGAAGCGATAATTAATAGGCAAGAAATGCCAGTGTTCTGCTCTGGTGACCAAAATGGCCGCCATCTTGAATTTCTCAAATTCCTCAAGGATACTAAGATGGCATCAACCGAATTTTGATTCAGAACACTCAGAAGACACTGAAAACTATATATATATATATATATATATATATATACACAATCAACACCTCACCCCGCCAGGATTCGAACCCACGGCCCACGACTGTGACCGGGGAATGCTACCTCTGAACCACCAGGATACTAAAAGCAGTCCTAGACTCTGTTATATTTCACACAAAGCCTGTTCAATAAGCTTATGGCGCCGTGAACCTCTAATGGGGACTACCCGTATCACTTAGGCGGTCAGAGTAACGTTTTACCAAATCCGGCTTCGAAACACGAGGATCCATATATATTTCATTAGCCCAGTAAAGCAAGCGGACTTCTACATACAATCAACACCTCACCCCGCCAGGGCTAATGAAATATATATATATAAATATATATATATATATATATATATATATATATATATAAATATAATATATATATATATATATATATATATATATATATATATATATATATATATATATATATATATATATATATATATATATATATATATATATATATATATATATATATATATGAACTGACCCTTCAACCGTTGATTCCTTCTGGGTTAATGAGGCTGGAACATGTAAATTATTCAGGGTTTTGTAGCGTAACCCAATTGTTTGTTATCAATTTATTGAGGAACTATCTCATGTACAGTTCCATGTATGGAGGCTCTATTAAAGAGCTCTTCTAAATACGTCCGGTTGGTGTGAGGTGTTGAGTGACAATCCCATAATACCCGTCGAGGGAGAACGGTAATATTCGTTCTCCCTCGAGGGAAGACGGAACCATCCACGATGGCTCTCAATAACGTCTTCCTCTCGTCAAGGATATCAAACTACTGCCTCAAGAGGTGGCCAGAGAGCCGGCTACTTAATGCCATAGCTCAGCACTAAGTGACGCGACTTCCCTTAGGCACACCTTAACACGTGCTCTGAACATGCTCCCTCATGGCTAGTGGAAAGTTACAGAGGGAGATAGAGAATATGAATCAAATGTAATTCACCTATTTATATAATAATTCTGCCTATAAGACAGGGTAATCCCCATTAGAGGTTTTCGGCGCCATAAGCTCGTTGAACAGGCTTTGTGTGAAATATAATAAAGTCTAGGACTGCTTTTGTATCCTGGTGGTCCAGCGGTTAGCGTTACCCGGTCAGTCATAGGCTCGTGGGCCGTGGGTTCGAATCCTGGCGGGTTGAGGTGTTGATTGTATGTAGAAGCCCGCGTGCTTTATTGGGCTAATGAAATATATATATATATATATATATATATATATATATATTTTTTTTTTTTTTTTGGACAAGCTTAGGCGCATCAGCTGGATTGCGTTGAGTTGCGTGATTCGTAGCGTTCACAGTAATAATTTTTCAATTGAACTGCATCGTAATCGACGATTCGAGGTTTTCTTAACGTTACGAAAACTACGGCCTTCAGAGGGGGGTAGATCCGTAGGGCAGAGATGTTTATAAATAAGAAAGATTGCGACTGTAGGAGAAGCATATCTTTGCAGTGGCTGTGATATTGTATACACACACACAGACCTACAGTAAGTCTTATAAAGACCCATGTATACATACTTGCGAGTGTTATAAACAAAAACTACATGGTAAGTCATTATTCCCAGCAGGTCACCATCAAGACCCACGTCGTGATAAACGTAACCTAGAACCATCCAGGTTTGTATATGTAGTGCGCGATGATTCTCACAACCGCTCAGTTTGTACTATAACGTGCTACGAATTCCTGTAGTGTATGTAATGCACAAATGAACGCAACCCTGATAGCATGTATAATCCGGCAGATAGGAGGGGAGAAGGGAGGTGTCAACTGGTAATCACTTCAAAAAGTCCGTGACTTCGGCAATTAGAATGAATCGATGGAGGGAATCTTTTGAAACCTAGAGTTCAATTTTGAGCAACAGGGCTCTGCTGTAGTTGAGGGAGTCTACCAACAAAACATATTGTTATGAGTCCAATACTTCAAAAAATAATATTTGGTTACTATATTTCCTTATCGTGAATGTATAGAGAAACGTTAACACACAAGTTTCCACTTTATGTAGGGTCATTGTTTGTAATAACATATTGATTGTACATTTCTTACATATCACACCTGTCATTAATGTAATGTTAAAATGCATCAACATTTTATCACATTTTACATCATCATTATTAAATGAGAAAAACCTGATGAGAAAAACCTGACGACTGTGTTATCTGCAAGTTCGCAATTTAAGAACTTTAAAATATATTACCTTGAGTCTCTCACATTTTCAACTGTTATGATGTCTCATTATCTGGAATCGATTATGACGATCATCCAATGATATGAGTTAAAAAAGGATATCACCTAGGTTGGTGATTTCTCAGGTGACTTTTAGGCCGATACGGGACCGGCAGGGTCGATCACAGATGCTGCACATGTGGGGGGCTACATCTAGTCCGGGAGGGGCGGCAGAAGTTGGTGAAAGTTTTCAAGTGCCTTGAGGTACCTCCTGTATGTGAACTATGTCTCGCTGCCATATAGCAGGGTAGGGAGGACCACTGCTCGATATACGTGTAGCTTTGTAGATAATTTCAGCTCCCTACAGCTGAAGACACGGTTTTGGGGTCTGTCAAAGGCTTGAGATGCACATCTGGGGCCGCATACTCAAAAAACATTTACTGGATTGTATCTCTTTGTTTACCCAGTAACTGGACTTACATTCTCCGATCGGTATACTCAAAACAAATATTTGGCAACGGACTCCATAAGTGAGCCGGTAATCTAGTCAGTCACTTACAGCACCTCCTTAGGTGCTGTTATACGCTCAACCCGGATATAGTAGTCGCTATTTCCTGATTGCATAAGAAAAATTAATAATATATGTTGTAATAATGCTTGTTCGACTTGTTTTATCATAGAATTATGAAGAAAATGTACTACAACATACTAAAATACAATATTACAGTTTGTCTTTTTAGTTAATTTTTTACGATAAGAAGAAGCTTGAGTGTTCTATTTCTCGCGGAATGGAAGAGACGCAAATTTTGTCTTCTTACAACTTTTCTAGTAATTTGTACCAAAATAGAAGATTTTTATTGTCCACATTTATGGTACCTTTTTTTTTATGACTGAATAAACTTGCAGATAGGTCTTATTAATGTGGTATAGCTGTAAATATCCTTCAGTAATGAAAGCCAATTATGAGGTCAAGTGAACATTTTTCCCTAGACTCCGCCTTTGCAAAGACCAAGTTATATCAAGTTATTCAGCCAAGTATCCAATAAGTACCGATGGCTCGGAGGTAAGTAATACGTAACCCAATCAAAGCTCATCAAACCTAATAAAAAGTTGGGGGGATAAAAATTAAGTGGTAAAAAAAAAATTCTTAGAAGAAGAATCATGTTCATAGGTTTTTTACCCCATGCATTCAGTAGTGATTTTCTTTGCAGCAAAATTAGTGAAATGTATCTCACCCTAACAAAAGCTAACCTTACCTAATCTTACCTTACCTTATATACCCTAACCTAATGTTACCCTACCTAACCTAACCTAACCTAACCTAACCAAAGAAAGCCCATGACAAAAAAAAAAATACATTTGCAGAGATACCAAACTTTTTATAATAATTTCTCCAACATATCTATAAATCTGTTGATGATATATAAATGTAACTTAGGATGCCACTATTATGCGGTTAACCTTTATGCATTTTAAATTTAAGTTAGGTTAGGTAAGGCATGTTAAGGTTAGGTTAGGTTAGGCTCGGTAAGGTTAGGTTAGGTAAAGGTCAGTTTAGGTAAAGGCTAGGTTAGGTGGTTAATATATAGGACTAACCCGCGAACGAGTTATTTGTATTACTGTTTATTTTCTTACTTTATTTTCATCAGTGAGTTCTGATGTGGTAATCTTTGCTTGTGCAAATGTCTGGTTTTGTAGATAATTAGGCACCTAGGCGCGCACTAATTTGTTTTTCCAGCGGTAATGAGGCCGCTCTCTGCTGCTGCCCTTTTCCCAGGGCTCATGGCAGTTTCATTTTCAGCATGACGCATGAAGGTTGTTGCCTGTCTTATATGGACGCAATTTGAGAATATAGGGATAAAGACAACGAAACCCTGCAATTGTTCAAAGACCACGGTTTTGTTCCTTTAAATAGAGACTGTCCACAATGCGGGAATCCCTGTGCTTTCAGACCGAAAATAAATTTTTTCATCACTTCCTCAACACTTGATGTTCCCGCTATCACAATAAATCACTCCCCACCAGGGCTGCAAAAACAGCGATGCGGCCGTATCAATTCACGTAGAGGAAATGCCCCAAATTTTACCATATCATAGTAAGTTCTTTCTGTTTAATATACCGGGAGGTCCGGGGGGGAAGAGCCCCCGGTAAGGAAGTTAGGTAAGGTTAGGTAGGATTCCTTGGTTATGTTTTTCATACCAACAAATGTTAAGTTATTTTTATTTTAGAAATATCCATTTTTTAACACTTTGCACAAACTACAACAGTGTCCACTATAAAAAAAAAAACGTGAAAATCCGATGTTTATATAATCGTTTTCGCCCGCAGGTTAGTCCTGAAAATTTACCGATAAGGTAAAGGTTAGGTTAGGCTAGGTTAGGTTAGGTTACATAAAAATTAGGTTAAGTAAAGTTACGTTAGGTTAGGTGAAGATTAGGTTAGGGAAAGTTAGGTTAGGTGAGAAAAAGTGTAATGTTTCTGTCATGCAATTTTACCCTTCTCTCTCTCTCTCTCTCTCTCTCTCTGTATATATATATATATATATATATATATATATATATATATATATATATATATATATATATATATATATATATATATATATATATATATATATATATATATGATAAAATCACACGGGAAAAGGGAAACAACGGAGCACCTTAGCTTTCGTCTTTATTCAAGACATCTTCAGATGTCTTGAATAAAGACGAAAGCTAAGGTGCTCCGTTGTTTCCCATTTTCCCGTGTGATTTTATCAAGATTTATCTTATCCACGTTTTCATTGTGGATTTATATATATATATATATATATATATATATATATATATATATATATATATATATATATATATATATATATATATATATATATATATATATATATATATATATATATATATATATATATATGTATATTTCATGTGTGAGAAATTTTCGTTACTGTATCTCTGCTACTTTACATAACTGATGAGGTGTATTGAGTATGGTGCAGCTGATCTGATGCTGAATCTCTTCATCGATGTCAGCGGCGTTGTACAGGTGGGAGACGAGATACCGATGGTAGTTAAATATTAGATGGATGGTGAAGGTGTGGCTGAATCAGGGGCAGGCTTGAAGAGAATTTGAGTCATACTTACATTCACCTCAAGACCGAGGTGTGCATACGCATCTGAGTGAGTGTTCTGGGTCTCCTGTATGTCGCGTTCAGTGTGAGCGACAAGGGTGAGGTCGCCTGAATCCTTAAACTCAGTAATGGAAGCTGCCGACGCTTTTGTACCTGCCTGGAGTCGTCGTATGTTCAAATGACATTTAATCCGGTACTCTATGTCCACAGCGCCGACTAAGTAGGCAGCTACCAAACAGGGAGGTACTACCGCCTGGGAAGATATTGGAAGCATAATGTATTGTCTAATGGTAGACCCTGCTGCCATATGGCATTAGGAAAATTGTGACCAAGTCCCAGGTTGTTGATATTTCTTTGTGCCTCATTTACAGACAATTATAGGGTCTCAACTGTCTCTCTTACTATTGACAACACCACAAATATAACCGTACTCATTTTTGGTATGTTTTATTCTTTCTATTTTATTCTCCTATGTCAATATATATTAATATTGAAGCGGGCCCTTGTCGGATGGGTCCCACTGGTCGGGAAGGTTGTGGACCCCAGGGCCGACCTGATGATCATCAAGTTACTGGGGCCTTAACTGACGCCACCGCGGTTGTTGGAGGATCGACTTTTTTCACAAATCATTTTCCCAACATTCGAAGCCTGAGATCCAATTTTCCTTCTGTGGAGTTCCATCTATTATCCTCTTCCTCCGACCTCTTACTACTTTCCGAACTTCAACTGTCCAAAGCAGCGTCACTCAAACCTTTTCAAGTCTCCAACTACAACCTTTATACCTCCTTCTGTTCTAAGGGAGGTGTATGCGCCTCCTGCAACGCATATACTGTACACCTATAGTTCGACTCACGGATCTTGAATCTTCCCTTTATGATGTCATCTGGCTCAAAATATCTCTACCAACTGTGACTATTTTTTCTTTGTTTCCTATACTGTTCTCCCAACTCTACCAACTATTTCGAACTCGTTGACTATCTCACTTCTTGCCATGAGTCGTTGCTATCCACACACCCCAACACCGAGATCCTCTACCTAGGAGACTTCAATGTACATCACAGAGAGTGGCTTGGCTCTGCAAGGGATGACCCAGGTGGAGCTGAGGCACTCTCTTTTTCCCTACTTAATGATTTAGAACAAATAATCAAACACCGTACACGCATTCCTGATCGACACGCTCTACTTGCTAACATTCTTGATCTTTGTTTCCCTCTAACCCCTCACACTATTCATACCCAATTTCTGCTCCCTTAGTGTCTTCTGATCACAACCTTATTTCTATTAAATCAAACTGGGCACGACCACCTCCCCCACCCACCTCTAAACGTCACCTATGGCACTATCGGAGGGCAAGCTTTTAATCCTTGCGAGAATTCTTCACCGACTTTCCTTGAGATGAATGTTGCTTTTTCACTCGGGACGCCTCGGTATGTGCTGACAGCATTGCTGGGGTTATACAGGGTGGTTTAAATGCATTTATCACATCTTCTACCAAAACTTTCACATTACAATCACGGTTTGATCGCTCCCGCTCTCTTACTTGCAGGGTGAGAGATAGGGCATATCGAGCTATGAAACTATCTCCTTCTCCTTTTACCCACTCCTCTTTCCTTACTTCTAGGAACCGTTGTAAGGCTATTCTTCGTAGGGCCAAGCAGAATTTTATAAAAAGAAAGACCGCTGTCCTGACTAATTCTTCCTCTAGTAAATCCTTCTGGTCCTTAACCAAAAACATCTTCAATAACTTCTGCACTCCTTCTTTTCCTCCTCTCTTCCGATCTGATAACTCTATAGCCAACTGTCCCCCTGACAAAGCCAATCTCTTTGGCACCTTATTCTCCTCTAACTCCACCTTAAACGATTCCCACTCTATCTGTCCTACCCCTGCTCCTCCTACTGAACCTATGCACTTTTCTATAATCTCCACTCGCAGGGTTGCCGGTGTGTTATCCAAAATGAATGTGAGTAAGGCGCATGAACCGGACGGAATACCCCCTCGTGTTCTGAGGAAGTGTGCTGAAACTCTGGCCCATGTGCTTGCTCGCCTTCTTCTTGGAAGCATGCCTTGGCTCAGCCCTTCTCGAAGAATGGTGACCATTCTAATCCCTCTTAGTATCGCTCCATTGCCCTAACTTCATCCCCCTCTAAGATTTTCGAAACTATCTTGAACTTCCATGTTCTCCGCCACCTTGAACGCTTTCTCTTTTGTCGGATCACCAGTATGGCTTTCGCCAGGCGAGATTTACTGGTGATTTGCTCTCCTATTGCACCCATCTTTGGTCATCCTCTCATAGGGATTATGGGGAAACTTTCGTCGTGGCCCTCGACATCTCCAAAGCATTTGACAGGGTATGGCACAAGTCTTTGCTATCTAAACTTCCCTCTTTTAGTTTTTCTCCCCCACTTTGTATTCTAATCTCTAGCTTCCTTGAAAACCGATTAATGGCAATTGTTGTCGAGGGATCGATCTCTCGTTCTTTTTCTACCAATAGTGGTGTCCCACAGGGTTCTGTTCTTTCACCAACTCTCTTCCTTCTTTTTATCAATGATTTACTTCACACTACAACTAATTCTATCCATTCTTACCCTGATGATTCTACTCTTCACTCTTCCTCACATTTTCCCCTTTCTCTTAACTCTCAAACTAGATCTGTTTCTAGAATTGATATTGTAGTGGACGTCTCCCCTACAACTGCGTAGCCGCATGCCACCTGCTACGTCTTCCCTAGCAACCAAACGAGCGGCCCAGGGGGGGGGGGGCGTCACCAGATGCCACAGTATCCTAGCAACGGAGTCAAAAGACCGGCGACTTCCCACGGTTGACTCACAGGTGACTCACGGCTGCTGTGTATATAAGCTCTGTCTCTCCATTGAGATTCATTCTGCTCTCGGTTCCTGAACACGCAACACCTCCTCCCAGCAAGCTCCTCGCTGTCCCGTTCTCATTCAACCTGGAGGCCAGCAACAGGCAACATCTTCTCTAACGAAGCTCCTGCACATCTACCTCCTTCAACACGCTACTCACCGAACGTGCCTACTGAGCAGCTCCTCACCACACGGCATCTCCAGCACCAGACTGTCTACCATATAACTTATATTATATAAGAAAACCAACACCTTAGAGTTTCCATCCATCCTGAGTGCTAGACAACATTATATCACGAAACCCTACAATATCATTACTTCTATCAACGCGGATCTGTGCAGCATCTCTGAATGGGGAGGTACAAACTTGGTTAAGTTCAATAGGAATAAAACTCAAGCTTTACCAATTACACTTTGTAAATTAGACGCTCTCCCACCAATTACATTTCAGGACGCTATCATCCTCCCAAATTAAAAAATAAATATGTTAGGCCTCACCATTTCCTCCAATATGTCCTAGAAATCACACATCTTTAGTATTACTAAAGCTGCTTCCCGAAAGTTGGGAATGCTGTACAGCTACTTCATTCCTGAGCAGTTGTTCCAAGTATATAAGGGATTCATTCGTCTTAATTTGGAGTACTGCTCTCATATCTGGGGTGGCTCTTCTTCTGTCCAACTATTAGATAGGGTGGAATCAAAGGCATTTCGTCTTATTAACTCTCCTCCTTTAGTCGACAATCTCTCTTCCCTTTCTCTTCGCCGCAATGTTGCTTCACTCTCTCTCTTTTACAGGTACTTTAACGGTCAAAGTTCGGTGGATTTGGCATCCTGTGTACCGCCGACAAGGCCGTGGGTTCACAATACACGTCTTGCCCGCGGTGCCCACCGTTTCTCTGTGGATGTCGGTCACACGAGAATAACCCGTTATAGTACCTCCTTCTTTCCTCACACAGCCAAACTGTGGAATGCTCTTCCTTCTTCTGTGTTTCCATGCTCTTACAATCTGTCTCACTTTAAAAAGCTGTTTTTCCGGCATCTTCGTGGTGTAGATTAATACAGTATAACCTATTTTTTCTGTATTTACAATTTCTTTCCGTTCTTTTTTTTTCACCCCCCAGGCTCCGTTGTGGGTCGTTTGACCTGTGCCCGAGTGGGCTAATTCCCGTAAAAAAAAAATATGGAAAATTATTTATCAACGTTTGCACTGTTGTAACGAAGGCCGCCTTTCAGACATGAGCACCGCTTTGTTAGGCATCTACAGAACTTCTACAGCGGCACCTTCTAAATCATGACCCTCACAGATAGTACCTGTGGGAACAATTTTGCCGAATTCTTAGGTATTTCTGAGGAACATCACTCTATTTAAGATCACTGTAGCCCACAAGCCCTATATTTTTTCGAGGAAGTATATTTTCAATTTATCAACTTTGGCAAAATCTTTCTTTCCTTAGGAAGCACAACTTGTAATGTGTAATTTTTTGGTTTCCTAGGAGGTGCTATTCATTACACAGTGCACGAACAGATGATCATAACTCCACTTGGTGCATTTATTATCGCAGCATCAGCCAAGTCCTTAGTTTTGTTACATCATATGTTTTATTTAATATAGTTGCATATTTGAGAATATATGATACTTATGTAAAATAAGTTGAAATTTATGTGTCACCATAATGATGAAGGGAGTAATTTTCATATGTATTAAGAATGACATTTTACCCTGAGAGCTTTAATAACATGCTATCTTCACCTGGAGAGAGGGAGAGCCGGGGAGGTCCAGGGAGATAGGAAGAAACTGGTTCACAAATAGGGTGGTGGACGAGTGGAACAAGCTTAGCAACTGTGTAGTAAGTGCGGGAACTCTAGAAAGTTTCAAAAGGAGGCTAGATAGATTCATGGATGATAGAGAGTGGTAGTAACTCTCGACAGGAGCTGCCATGCACAGGCCAACCGGCCTATTGCAGACTCCTAATTTTCTTATGTTCTTATGTTCAATGAAATTGGCATTTAGGAATACTATTGTATTCAGAACGGAATGTTAGATGAAATATATATATATATATATATATATATATATATATATATATATATATATATATATATATATATATATATATATATATATATATATGGTGCGCGTGATCTAGGTATATATCAAGAAGAAAACACAAATATTGTATTATCATATATATATATATATATATATATATATATATATATATATATATATATATATATATATATATATATATATATATATATATATATATATATATATATATATACAGTATATGCTGATAACCACATAGAAAACAAGAAAACACGGAGGAGATTGAGATCAATTCCCTAGGACTCCACTCTACTGTATATAATTATTAGTCTTGTCAATAACTCCTCCTTAGTCTGTAGCTGTACTCACCCCTTAAGCCGTGAATTACACCAAAGTGCTTGGGAACTTCGTATTTTCTTGTTTCCTTTTTTGTTATCAGTATATACATGGATCACGCGCTCCTACAGTGATTTATTTGCATACATATATATATAGGTATATATTTTTGTGTAACTAGTAATTTCATGAAATCCCTAAACTTTTAGGAATTGCATGAAATTTAACCCCGAGTGAAACAGTAATTACATGAACTTACAAAAACCTTTAGGGATTTCATGAAATCACTGGTTACACAAATTCCCTGTAACATACAGAAGCAGTAAATATACCACTAGCTGTCTCCTCAGTCCCCGGTAATTTCCAGACGATCGCTATCAGTGTACAGATAAAACAACAGGCAGGTAGATTTCCACCAAGTCACAGAAATACAATTGTGAACTGTAGTTTCTTTAATAATCACTAAATCTTCACAAAACTATTCCTAGGGTATGTTCTTACAGTGGGGCTTCTTACCTCGAATATATACAGTCAGCACACTACCAGTGTACAATTTCTTAGTCTTTTCACTTTATATCGCTCACATTATTTCCACAATACTTGTACAACAATTATCTTTAGCTGTCACTGGGCTTGTACTTCACAATCTGGGCAGAAAAGGGCTATTACTACTTCCCAAGGCAGCTTGCTGGTGTTTACATACCTCTCTTCAAGCGTCTAGAGCATTCTAGCATCATCCAGACGTTGCAGGTCCAAACGAGATAGGCCTGGGAAGTTTTAGAATAATATAGGCGTATATAATTATTATTTCATGTAGATCCACAATGGAAACGTGGACAGGATGAATTTCGATAAAACCACACAGGAAAAGGAAAACAATGGAGCACATTAGCTTTCGTCTTTATTCAAGACATCTTCAGAGGCAACTGAATTTACAGGTACTGAGAGAGGCTTATATTCACAAGGTGACCATTTTTATAAGCTCTTCTTATATTTGCCTTGGTGGTGGTGTGTGGATTAGTGGATCCCATGTTACTGACCTGACCCGATGTTTTGTAAGGTCACCCTGTGTGTATAAGCCTCTCTCAATCCCTGTAAATTGAGTTGCCTCTGAAGATTTCTTCAATAAAGACGAAATCTAAGATGTTCCATTATTTCCCTTGTCCTGTGTGGTTTTATTGATATATAATTATTATTATTTGGTCGAGTGAATACAGTGCTCGCCTTCTGTTCCAGGAATTGGTGGCTCACTTCCCGGGTAGCCTCGATTCTCCTACAGTTGGTGTCAGCGAGAATAGTAGCATTTGTTCTCTTGTCTTCCCAACAAACTGGTAGGATGGAACGTATACTACGTTAATGAAAGTTTTCAATTGCCTTGAGGTGACTCTTGTATATGACCCTTGTCTAGCTGCTATACAGCAGGGTGAGAGTACCACTGCTCGATATACATACAACTTTGTAGATAATTTCAGCTGAGATACCGAAAGTGGGTAACATTGGGGAGGGTAGTACCGTTAAGCTGGGTGGATGGTGGAAATGTGGTTGAACCAGGGGTAGGCTGAAAGAGAATGTGACTCTTACGCACATTCACCTCAAGGACGAAGTTTGCATATGCATCTACGTAGGTGTTCAAGATCTCATGTAGGTCGTGTTCAATATGAACGACAAGGGTGAGGTCGTCTACATACTGAAGTTCAGTAATTGAAGCTGCTGACATCTTTGTTCTTGCCTAGAGTTGTCTTATGCTGAAAAGACCCTTCATCCGGTACTCGATGTCCACCCCACTGACTAAATTGGCACTGGCACAAGTAAGGATGGCAGCCAAGAATATGGAAAAGAGAGTTGGTGCCAATACACATCCTTATTTTATCCGACTGGGTGCCATTGTGCAGAGCACTGCCGTTCATGCCATAGTGGAATTGCCTCACAATGGCTATGTATTTTGGTGGGCAGCCAATACAGCAGAGGGTCCACCAGAGGGCTTCCCTGTTGACCGAGTCGAAGGACTTGTGAGGTCGATGAAGGCCATGTACAGTACAGATCACGACGCTGTTCTCTGCACCTTTCCTGTATCTGGCGGGCAGCAAAGATCTTATCAGTGGTGCCACATGATGGTCTGAAGCTGGGAGGAAATTTACTGCTTCAGGAAGATGTCTATTTAGGAGGACTCGGGCGATAATCTTGCCAGTGATGGACAGCAGAGAGATCACGCGGTAGGTGCCACAGTCTGACCAGTCTCCCTTGTTTTTATAAATATTGACGATGGTGGCGTCTTTAAGAGCTTGGGGAATTCCCTACTTTTTCCATATATTCTCCAGGAGGGAGTGGAGATTGCTGGTACGCAGAGGTCCTCCTGCTTTATACACCTCGGCTGGGATTCCATCAAGCCCTGAGGCTTTCTAATTTTGCATCTGTTTGATGGCAGTAGATACCTCATTCATGGATGGATGATAGCTGAGGTGAGTCAGCTCTGGATCCTGCGGATGACCGCAGGAGTTTCACCATGAGTGATCGGCCCATAAATGTTGTAGTGAAATTGGAAAATGTGTGCATCTTGTACTGATCTGTAAGTTTTTGTTTTTCATATGCTGTATTTTTAAACCAGTCGTTTTTTAAATTGGGAAATTCGTACTGGGCCGCAGGTTTCTTCTTGTGGAAGGTATCAGCTTCAGCCCTAGGCTGAGGGTTGTTCTGCTATTCAGTTAAAGCAGCACGTTTATCACTGATGAATACATTGATTTTCGAGTCATTTTCATCAAACCAGTCCTGGTGTATGCTTTCGATCTGTCCGAGGGTCTCTCTGCAGGTTTTTGTCATGACAGTGTCGAGAATATCCCATTTTGCCCAAGTTCGAGCTGCTCTCTGAAAGCTTGTGCTACCACTGGATCCTCCAGACTCTTCGTGTAAAAATCTCTTCTGGAGGCTTACTGCCTTCGCCGCAGTGGTCTGAGCCACGCACGGCTCTGATGATGAGGACATCTCGGCGATCTCTTTCTCTGACACGGATGTGGTCAATGAGAGGCCAGTGTTTGGATCGTTGGTGTTGCCACAAGCCCTTGAACTTGTTGGCCTGCCTAAACAAGGTATTGGAGATAGTGTGGATGTGTGCAGCACACTTGCTGAGGAGCAGTAGGCCGTTGGATTTCACTTGCCTTGTCCATTTCTCCTTATGGTTCCCTGCCAAAAAGGATGATGTGAATGATTCAGTGGGACTTGGAGCGTCATGAGACGCTCGTTGATCCCAACAGGCATTTCAGTTAGCCTGTGTAAGGATGCGTTGTCAAGTGACAAAGCCAACTCCATAAATGCGTTTCTCTTCACAGCAGGCTTACCCTTCCAGAAGAAGGTATAGCTAGACTCCCATTCTGTGAGTCGACCCTCGTCCGTGAGCCGAGACTCACTAATGGGTGCTAATTCGATGTTATACCTAACCATCTCTTTTGCCATAAGGGCAGTTATTCTTTCAGGATACTCATGTGTGCCAGTATGCAAAAGGGTCCTTACAATCTATGCAAAGTCAATAAAAGGTTGTGAAGTTTGATTTTGCTTTGATCTGTGATTATGATTGTGTTTTCGACTTCATAAGGGTGACCTTCCTCTGTACCGTTGCCCAGTCAGAATTAATTCTTTAGCAGGCTATGTTTAGGGCCCTTTTTCTAGCCCCCTCCCTATGTTGGGTGAACAGAGAGGCTTCTCAAAAGGGCTGTTCCTTTGCACAGACAGGATCGAATTGCACTGCTGCCTAGATCCCAGTGCATAAACGACCATCTTATTTGTGCCTCCCGTGTACAGAGTTGTGACTAGAGACTCCTATGACCACTCGTTCGTCGCCATAGGACTTTTGGGGGTATAGTTGTTTTGATGATGATGAGGAGTATGATGAGCTGAATGATGGCTGCGCATGAGTTGATTTATGTGGTGAGTACAGGGGCGTAGGCTGCAACCACATATCTTGGCTTTCTCTTTTCCTGATCCATTTTTTTTTTTTTTTTTGCGGGGATATGCCCACCCTGGCACAGGTTACTGACCCACATTAGGGCCTGGGGGGCGAAAATATAATAATAATAATAATGATAATAATAATAATAATAATAATAATAATAATAATAATAATAATAATAATAATAATAATAATAATAATAATAATAATAATAATAATAATAATAATAATAATAATAATAATAACTATTATTATTATAATATTAATTAATAAATATTAATAACAAAATGCTCAAAAAAAGATAATATTAAACATAATCATAATCATAAATAAATACAAAATCGAGAAAAATAAATCAAGAATGAGAAATGATAAATATTATGTATGTTGTATTGTCAAAGTAAGAGAAACAATTGAAACCCTGCAATTGTGTGTAAATGAAGCAGAAAGTCAGATTAGCAACCTGGGACTTGGTCACAATTTTCGTGATGCCATATGGCAGCAGAGTCTATCATTAGACAACACATTATGCTTCCAATATCTTCCCAGGCGGTAGTACCTCCCTGTTTGATAGTTGCCTACTACCTACTAGTTACTTAATGCACAAAGCAGAACATATCATACAGAAAACGCAGATAAAAAACAACGACCCTAAATGGATAAATAATTACTCAAAGAATATTATTGGACAAAGGAAGGCTATAGGTAGGAGAATAAATAGTGGTGAAGTTTACCTCCGAGATTATTATAAAGTATTGACCGGTAGGGTTAAGACCGAGATAAGAAAAGCAAAGAGGAATACTGATCTGAAGGTAGCAAGGGAAGCGAAGTCAAACCCCAAGGGATTCTATCAAATGTATCAAACTAAAACACGAGAAAAGGTTGGATTAATACAGTCAGATACCGACGAGCAAACAGATAACGACAGAGAAATGAACAATAATCTGAATAAATATTTTTCAACAGCTTATGTGTCTTGTCACAGGCCAACATTATGCAAGGGATTATTTACCTAAATTCTAGTGGGGTAAAACACCAAATACTGTGAGATCTCTGTTAGCCAGAACAATTGGTGAAGAGCACTACCGTGAATGAATGAGTGTTTTCCCGTTAACGAGACAGTTATCACAAATCAAGAAAATATCCCTCATCCCCAGAATGTTTATGGTAATGGAAAAAATGTTCTCGGTAGTTCCTGCAATTGCCCATTACATCAACTCTCGAACCCAGAAATATATCCCCCATCTCACTGAAATTAGGTCGTCTCTTCTTGGCTGGTGGTCCTTCCATGTTTACAAAATAATATTAAGTGCTTCGCTCTCAGCTGATTTCTCCTTCTCTTGTGATTGGTTGATGATTTTGTAAACTGAGCGTTGATTGGCCAACTAGCATCTGCACTGACATCTACCGTCCGACAAGAGAACTTAATTTACAGGGTAAACACTAGAGTTACGAGAGCTTACGGAAGGCTTAAGGAACCATAATTAAATTTTGAGTTTGCTAAATTTATGGTAGTGTAAGGCTTCCACAATATATGGTACTGTATCATGCTGAAAAACGTAACTTATGAGGTTTTTAAGTATCCGGCCCCCAGTCAATATTTCTGAAGTTGAAATCCACCATAATGATCTGACCTGCTTCTTTCCCAAGACTTATGGCCTGTAAATCACTCCCATAATTAGTTTTTCTCTTCCTTCCACAATTTCTACCCATACAGACTCGGTTCCAACTTCACCCTTTATTGAATTATTAATATAACATTTTAATGTATCCCTGACGAAGAGTGCGACCCCTCCCCCCTTCCTACCTTCCCAGTTCTTGTGAAAAAGGTTGTACCCTTCTATGTGGTACTCTGATAAAAAGTTCTTCCTCTCCAGATTCATCCAAGTTTCCGTGATTGCTATGACGTCTACATTCTCGGTACATACAACCGCTCTCAGCAAGTCTATTTTATTTCTAACGCTCCTACTGTTTGTATAGTATACATTTAAACCTACCCTTCCCTGGTCCTGTTTTACCCCTTGTCATGAGTAACCAATTTTACTCCCAGGACCTGCTTGTATTTTTTGACTCCCACTTACCCAGACCTCTCTCTCTACACACACACATACACACACACACACACACACACACACACACACACACACACACACACACACACACACACACACACTGTATTATTATGCTATCACCGTTTGTGTGTATCTTGCCCAGTTCATAACCTGTACAATCTGTATACGTGAAAAATGAATTAAATTCACATGTATAAAAATCACTTTTATTGCACGCCTACAAAAAAGCGACTAAAGCAATTAAACAAGATATGTTAGTTAATACAAATACACCAAAAAATTTGCTAAAACATCAAATCCATCAGTATGAAGGACGCATGACGAAATCTTTATCGCCTTTTTCACATGATTCATGCCTATGCCATGCACTATTGTAACGAAGGTCACCTTTCAGACAAGAGCACCATTTTGTTAGGCAGTTATTCTATTGCTGCACCTTCTAAAGTTTATTTTTCAAGGACCTTGGGGAGATAAACCATTTCCCTAACCATTTTCCTCTGATATGACATTAAGTCGGTGATTCAGTCATGAACCCATATTAAGCCTTGTGTGAGAATCTTTCAGCAAAATCTATAGGTACAGTATTGGCTTAAACAGGCATTACATACCGGATTGAGTAAAATACTCTCAGATTACTTTTTTCCGTTCGTATAGAAAAAACATAAATTAATACCAGCTTAAAAACTTTGCCCTTTACTATCAGAAGCGTCAGCGTACATCCCGCGAATATTTACGACACATCAATTTAATGTGACCCTGAGCGAGTTTACTTTGTTACTGGTATTCCCAAGTGTCTGGTGTAAGGCACTCGGGGGAACATT
The DNA here is from genome assembly GCF_018991925.1 of Homarus americanus. Taxonomy (NCBI): domain Eukaryota; kingdom Metazoa; phylum Arthropoda; class Malacostraca; order Decapoda; family Nephropidae; genus Homarus; species Homarus americanus. The sequence goes on along the minus strand of NW_024735442.1, from coordinate 7,346,426 downwards.
GTTGTCGCTATCAACAAAACAGAAGCAATGATAGGATTTACTGTATAAAGTCAATACATATACTGTACACAATAGTTCGATCCTTCTTACAGTTGAAAATGGCTGATCATTGCTTATACAACAATATAGTTAATATTTATAAGCAGTAATATTTAAAAACACTATTGACTCACACTGCCACCTTCTCGCACTAACTTTCCATTTTCAACCTCACTACACAACCTACCACGTACTGCGCTCCACCCATCTTCACTCCTATCACCACTATACCCCACCCACCACCACTATACTCCACCCACATACCAACATACACCACACATCACAACAAGACTCCACCCATCACCAGAACAATCCACCCATCACCATTATACTCCACCCATGACCACTATACTCCATCCATCACCACTATACTCCACCTATCATCAATATACTCCACCCATCACCTCTAGATTGCACCCATGACCATTATACTCCGCCTATCACCAATATACTCCACCCATCAGCAGTATACTCTAGCCACCACCATTGTACTCCACCCACCACTACTACAGAATATTCCACCCATCACCATTATACTCCACCCACCACCAGTAAACCCCACCCCTGGCCTCACAACACTATTAATCCCAGCACAACACGCACGGACGGAGGGTTGAGTGAACAACTAATGGACTTGTTGGCGGGTCAAGCCCAGGACGGAAGGCAATATCCTGTCAGGCGAGTTCCTTTACCATAATGCGACGCCCCAACACAACACGGGGAAATGTCGGAGTTTTTTTATGTCCCGCAATGAGTATGTATAAGGAGTATTTTACTCTTATCCAATTTGTACTTCCGTCAATTCGTACTCACTTACATCTTACCCAAAAGTCCCACCAGGATTACCTAAAAAATAAACATAAAGTTATTATGTTTTTAGGCTTCTTTAATTTTTTTCTATGTAATGCCTAGTCTATTTTCAAGCTTTAAAAAGACTTTGTTTGTGTATTTCTTAAAATATGTCAGAAGAGTTTTTAAATTTTGACACAAGACAAGTGGAGGGTCAAGTATGTGTTGTAAATTTATTGGTGCAAAATTTCCCATGACTTGTGCTGACATTGGACACGAACCTCAGTCAGTGGCACAGTATGAGGGAAAATACAGTAGTTGTGCTTGTTAGAAAATAATAAAAATATTTTATATTAGTTGTATTTTAACCTCACAATAATGAGATATTTTGTTGTGTTTTTTCGAAAGCTGATAACAATGAGAGACCTTGATATGTTTGTAGCTCACACTACTGTTTATGGATATGAACAAACGAGGATATTGTGAACTTCTGTATAATGGAATTGCAAGTTGCATTACTTGTTTTTCAAGAAAACTATCAACTTTCCTGTGATATAATTTTAATGACGAGGATGTGGGCATTGCGACAATGAAAAGTACTTGTCCTGGTGATTCAAGTTTGGTTAGGTCAGGCTCGGTACCCTCCCAGTCATGTTAATGTCTAGATACCGTAACATTATCCTTTACCATACGATATTATCGGTTCGTTCTGGCGATGATACTCTACAGAAAAATCGATATTTAACAACACAATGATTATTCAATCCTGAAGTCGTTAACGACCCGATACCGTAGCCCGCATCAGCGTTCTCCTGTTAGCAATATCCGAGAAGATTACCGAAGCTTATTATATGTCTTCACTATTATCACGTATTACAGATGAGACAATGTATCCTACCTTAGAAACAATAAGAGCCCGTCTTTGGATATCACATGGCTAAAGAGACATTGTAGGTTGGGTTAGCTGAGAGATAATGAGGGATTCTGTTACACAGTATTACAGGGCAAGTGAGACTTTTACTATCAGGAGGGATATGACGAGAGACTGATATGTGTCATTAGAGTACCTAGAGATTTATTATAATTATTATCGTAGGTTAGGTTAGGTTAGGTTAGGGTAGGTGAGGCTAGGTTAGGTTTGGGCTAAGTGAGGTTAGATTAGATGAGGATAGGTGAGGTTAGGTTAGGTTTGGTGAGGTTATGTTAGATGAGGGTAGGTGAGTCTATGTTAGGTTAGGCTAGGTGAGATTATATTAGATAAGGGTAGGTGAGGTTAGGTTAGGTTAGGCTAGGTGAGGTTTCGTTACATGAGGGTAAGTGAGGTTAGGTTTAGTTAGGCTAGGTTTGGTTAGGTTAGGTTAGGTTATTTTGGTTAGGCTAGATGAGGTTAGGTTAGATAAGGGTGGGTAAGGTTAGGTTAGGTTAGTTTGAGTCCGATTATTTTGGGCTAGGTTTGGTTACATTGGGTGAGGTTACTTAGGTTTTACTGGGTTTAGGTTTGGTTAGATTGGGTGAGGTTACTTTGGTTGTACTGGGTTAGGTTAGTGTTATGATAAAGAAATAATATGTGAATAAATAGTATTCGCTTAAATTATTTTTTCAATAAGTTTAAATGTTCATCTTTTTGAGATTTTTTATATAATCAAAAGCTCAGAGTATCTGGCTGTATCACGTTGAAAACCAGGATTAAACCTAAACACATATTCACAGTTTATTAGCAAAGGGAAATGCGTATAAGACTGAATAAAAAAATATTATTGTCATAGACATGATTACTGCAAGCCTCTCGATGACGGGTACAATCCGTTTATTACTTGACAGTCAAGCAAGGCTGATGATGTACCGTATATTGCTGCCAGAAGCTTCAACTTTTCACTAGAAATAAATTCTCTCGACATCTGTCAATTAAACTTGTAACAGATATGTAAATGACTAGGAATGAAGGAGACTCGTGAAATACAATATCTAGATGAATGAGCAACTGGTGAAGCTTCTTTTATCATAAGTCTCCACATGGACGTACTGTACCTTAAGTTAGACCAAGGATGAGAAACCAGAGCTCGACAGTAAGGTCCTCAACATCTCTATACTGTGTTGAAGGAGTTGTTGATATGACTGGTCCTTCTAGTTTGTCGCCGCGTCCGCTTCTTTATCTTCTCCAGGAGTATGAAAATAGGATGGAGGGAAGTGCATATTATAGGTGTGAACAAGTCTCTTATAAAGTTTTGCACTTTTGTTCTCTAGTGTGAACAAGGTGCTTCTTAAGGCCGATAGTGACTTTGCTACTACTTTACCTGCTAGCTTGTACACGAGGCACTTATTTGTCCTCTCATTGTAAACTTTCACCCACTGGGTATCCAGCTCAGCGTTGCTCACAGATGTTCCCCGTTTATCTGTAGACTCACTTTGGGTGCTGTGTGCATATTGTTTGGTAAATAATTTTTTTTTATTTTCTATTGTTTTATTCTCTTTATCTAAATTAATTTTTCTCTCTTTCTTAGTTCCAGGTGTCAGGCAGGTGTGTTTGATGATCATCTGTTTCATTTCTTTCTCAATTTCACTCACTTCTTTCTTTATCTGGTCCATGACATTGCTATCTCTTTCATAATTTTAATTTTTCTCTCGCTTTATCTTAAGTTTTCTCCTAGTTTATTTGTATATTTGAAGATTTATTTCTTCCTCTCTGTTTCTTTTTCTCTACCTGTCTTCCTTAATTTTCTTTATCCCTAGCTTTTCCCTCTTTCTTTTTTCTCCTAGCTCTCTTCCTCTTTCTCTGTATCCTAAACTGTCTTTCTTTCCCTTTCCCGTTCTCTTTATCGTCTCCTATCTTTGTTTCTTTTCCCTATTCTTAGATCTCTTCCTTTCTCTCTTTTTTCCTTCATTCTCCGTTATTCCTTCATCTCCCTCTATTTCCCCTTCATCCTTTCTCGCCCCCCCCCTCTCCTTCGGCTTCCCCTCAGGCAGGTGTGGGTGCGGGTGCAGCGAGCTACCTGCACCACTGAAATGTCGCGCTAAATAATCCAGGGTTAGCGGAGGACTGTTGCCCACGCCCCCAGTCCGGCCTTTAACTAATTCATAACGCCGATTTACTCCCTTAAAGCCGGACTTCTTAGCTCCGTCACCCGCTAACTTCCTCCAAAGTCGAATGTCTTAGCTTCGTCACCTCATTTACTTCCTCCTAAGCCGGACTTCCTAGCTACGTCACATAGCTAACTTTTTGTGAAGCCAGATTAATTATCTTCTTCACCTAACCTCTTCTTAAGCCAGACTCATTGGGTTTGTCAGCTCTCCCATCGTGTAACTTACTCGTAGCTATTTCATCTGTTGACTACCTCCTCTGTTTTATGAAGGAACAGTCGACACAGAAGATCAAACATGTGTTAACTGACCATCACTAAAAGTGAATTTACTCTTAACTAGACAACGCTGAGAGTAAACATGAGCCGAGTTTATGAAGACCGTCTTTTCTCATGCAGTTGAGCTCATGAAGGTTAGTCTTGTCTCTTGCTGTTGAGGCAATGAAGGTTGGTCTCGTTTCATGCAGTTGAGCTCATGAAGGTTGGTCTCGTCTCAAGCAGTTTTGTTGAGCTCATGAAGGTTGGTCTTGTCTCATGCAGTTGAGCTCATGGAGGTTGGTCTCGTCTCATGCAGTTGAACTCATGAAGGTTGGTCTCGTCTCATGCAGTTGAGCTCATGAAGGTTGGTCTCGTCTCATGCAGTTGAGCTCATGAAGGTTGGTCTCGTCTCATGCAGTTGAGCTCATGAAGGTTGGTTTCGTCTCATGCAGTTGAGCTCATGAAGGTTGGTCTCGTCTCTTGCTGTTGAGGTCATGAAGGTTGGTCTCGTCTCTTGTTGTTAAGGTCTTGAAGGTTAGTCTTGTCTCTTACTGTTGAGGTCATAAAGGTTGGTCTTGTCTTTTCCAGTTGAAGTTTTGAAGGATGGTCTCGTCTCTTGCAGTTGGGGTCAAAAGATCGGTCTCATCTCTTGTAGCTGAGGTCATAGAGGGTAGTCTCGGCTATTCCAGTTGAGGTCATGAAGGTTGATCTCGGTTCTTCCAGTTGAGGTCATGAATGTTTGTCTCGCCCCTGCAGTTGAGGTCCGAAAGTTTGGCCTCTTATCTTGCAGTTGAGGTTATGAAAATCGGAAGTTGTTGACAACCTCTCGTACCCGGGATGATTATCTCCACAGTGGAACAATCCCAGCCAATTAGGAGGCAACTAGCGTCTATAAATCCTCAGAGGTAAAAGCGATGAATATACCTCGTAATTTTAGATGTAAGACTCACCTAAATGCTTGACAACGTACAAAGATGCATCAAAGTAGCACTAATACCACATCTTGATATTTCCATTAATAACTGATGAAAGTAAGGTAGATCATAATTAAGAAAGCTCCTCTGTGTTAATTATGCTTCTAACTAGTGTTAAGTGAAAGTAAATAGTTAAGGTAGTTGTCTCAGTATAAGTCTGGTGTAATCGTAGCAAGTTCTTTTGGTGTTTTACCTCAACCAGTTTACATTTTTACATCTTAATTTGGGAGGAATTTTCATAATATTTTCCTTTGATAATCTAGACCCGGGATTGAGGGTAGCTTTTAAGCAGGAGTTTCTATTATCCAGTCTGAGCGGGGATTGGAACCCGTTATATGGGAAAACAGGAACCGGTGTGTATGACATGTAAGATAAAGTGTACAGGTAAGTCACCTGGATTTCAGTGAGAATACCAAAGATGCAGCTGATCAAATCTATGGATTACAGTAGGTACAGCTGATCAGGTCTATGGGTGACAGTAGGTATAGCTGATCAAGTGAATGGTTCACAATAAGTAGAACTGATCAAGTATGTGGATTACAGTCGGTGCAGCTGATCAAGTGTATGGGGTAATAGTAGAAACAACTGAGTGAAAAACTGTGTGGAACCAGCATATATAGTAGCTAGATGAAATAAACTCGTATAGTAGGCACAGGCGTTTTTGATAAAGTACCGTGAATACAGACAATATCTTAAAAGGATATTGCTGATGCAGGTGACTGAGAATATGGATGTAACAAGGACAGTCGATCATGCATAACAATTCATCGGTTACAGTCTATCAGGAGTAAATTCTTCAATTACAGGCGAGATAAGTGCATCACTAACAGTTGAATGTGAATAAATTTGTCAGCTACATTCTTTACAGTCGATCAAGAGTAAATATTAATGTTACAGTCGATCAAGAGTGTAAGTTCACTGTTAAAAGGCTGTTAGAAGTGTGATACTTAGGCTACAGCCAAGGATAAACCGAAGTGATGGTAATGGAGATCTAGTGAGGAGATGTCGAGTGTGTGTGAAAGCTCCTTGTCATCCCCAGGTAGAGAAGCTTTTGCCAACAGTGAGTCCCTTCTTTACCATTTGGTCCATCCATAAGTCTTCACTCCAAGTCGCAGCTTACTCATCTGTAATGTTCACACCCGCGCCACGCCTCCTCACTTTACTTATAAAAAGATGAATATCATAAGTCTGGTCGATTGACGTAACACTAGTCGATTGTATAACATCTCCCAAGCAATGAAACTCAAGGCTGATCGATTTTAGCACTCTTACAAAAATAGAAACACAAGTTTGGTCCATCTAAGTATTCTTCCAGGGGGAAAGACACGAGTTATAGAAGGAAAAGGTTTTAAACGCAGTTATTTTTTATGTAAAGTGACAGAGAGCAATGTCCAACCCCTTGAATACGGAGCCTCCTCTGGGGAGAATAAAATCGTCTGACTTTAGCCAAATGAAATGTTATAATTGGCGTCCCCGAAGTAAAAGGATTAAAAACTGGCCACTGAAACTCCTGAATACTCAAAACAATTACAGACCTAACTTTCCCACTACCCCACCTCCCCACCAGCCAACCTCCAACCTCCCCAGGAATGCAGGTTAATTAGCCTGGCCCTTTTCCAAATAGTCACCAATCTAACTAAACCACTTGAACTGAGATCCAGTAAGACTGAGACCCACTAGAATGCGGACATATTATGACTTGGTCCTCTTAGGACTAGGTTTTTAAAGTTCAAAGAGCGGTAAAGCGAGTGGTAATTAAATCTATTCATCGAGCTTTCCCTTTGTTAAAGACTGAATATATCTGAAGTTGGATAGTTTGAACTGCTTAGAGTAATATGACATAGATTACACTCTGAGGTAGGGGATTCAACCGAGTTTTAGTTCGGGATATGAATACGTTTTATTGGACAGAGATTCCCTCATTGACAAAATGATGGTGAGTAATGCTGGTGGTGATACTTTTGAGTGCAGCTCGCCAGGAAAATATTGCACTAGAATCCAAAAAACTTAATTCCATAAGTACTGGGGCCTATCTGGCTCGGGCCTCCTTAAAACTATAAGGACCATTTTAACTGGTTGCTATTACACCTAAGGTCCACTAAGAATTTATCCCATAATACTGTAAATGCAGCCCATTAGAAATATGGATCATTAGAACTGAGTGACATTAGAACTGGTTCACCATCAGAACTGAGTCCCATTAGAAATGAGCCCCATTAGAACTGATTCCCATTAGAAATAGGTCCCATTTGAATGGAGACCATTAGACCTATTACTGAATAAGAATGGAGTTCACTAGAAATAGGCCTCATTGGGTCTGGGGATTACTAAAGCCTGAGTCCACTATAAATGGTACCAGCTAGGACTGGGATTCATTAGAACTGGCGCCCTTATTATCGACTCTATACAGCTTCTCAATCACTGGTGATATAAGTAATTCCCTCTTCCTGCCCTCCCTTTCCTAGAAACATAGTGGGGCTTACAGTTAGATATAATAAATTTTCACAGCCCAGCAGTAGCCATGGGTGAATTCACAAAGGTCCGCACAATAAATATTCCTCGTAGATGAAAAAGTAAAACTTCACGTAACTGGTTGATTTGAAATAAATCACAAAAATTAAAGAGATGAAACCTCGAAATTATCCGGAAAATGTACCTTAATTGGATACTCTCACATCACAGCTGAGAAAATTAACGCAATTAATATTTTTGAATAATTAATTATCTCTATTAGTTAAGTTGTCACATGATGTTAAATGAACGTATCTAGTTAAGGTAGACCCCCAGTGTACCTTATGGTTGTTCATACATTTTTAGTTAAGAAGAATATTTATCTGGCGGATCTCTGTGAATCCGACTCCAGGAGAGATATGATCCAATTAGCAGCGGGGGTTAAAATTAGGATTGTATGTGTCGAACTGCAGTAATGGTCGGCCAGGGCGGAGTGACCATCGATGGAGGAAATTGAATTATGCTTCAATAAGTGTCTCTCTGTCATTGTTTTGTTAATATTTGTCTTCTGTTTTATCTCTTCGTTATCTTTACTCTCTATTTCTTTTCCGTCTTTCATCAATCTTTTGGCATCTTTCTACCATCCTACTCCATTTTCTTCTTCGTCTGCTGTTTCTTTCTCTACCTTCAAACCTCCCTTTTTCCCTCATCATATATCTTAATATGTTCATCTTTCTTTCTTTCTTTCTTCTCATTCTACCCTCTTTCATCCTTCCATCCACCTTTCTTTCTCATCTTGTGTCAGGGGGGTTTATTGATAATAAGTAATTATTACACAGGAAGTTTGCCATCGAAGAATCAGATAAGGGTTTTTTAGGGCCTCCAGCTGGCTCTTGACTGGCACTACCTGACATTATACCAGCGCTCCATCATACTGGAGAAGATTAGGAAGTATAAGCAGGAGATGTCCTTGCAAATTTTGACATCACGATTTTTAATATACGAAGGAGGGTAGGTAAACAAACAAGGATGTCTCTGACCATGAGAACCGTAAGGTCGTCAGGCTGGAGGCTGTCTGGGCGTAATCTGAGACTGTTTAAAGAGGCAAGGAAGCCGTGACTGACACGACCATTTAAAGAGGCAAGGAAACAGTGACAGACGACTGTTTAAAGAGGCAAGGAAACAGTGACAGACGACTGTTTAAAGAAGGAAAGAAGTAGTGACGGACTAATGTTTAAAGAGGCAAGACAGCAGTGACAGATGACTGTTTAAAGACACAAGGAATCAGTGACAAGTCTGTTTAACCACTAGTGTACGGAGCTCCTCTGTGCTGAATAAAATAATCTGGTGTTAGTCAAATAAAACATAAGTCACGTCCCCGTACTGAAGGGGTTAAAGAGACAAGGAAGTAGTGACTGAGACCACCTCTCAAACAATGACTATACTCGTTTGCTCTCGGTCTTTTATACAAAACTCAGAATTTGTGAGCAGCGTTCCCAGTTTGTCACATCTCTGAATCTGAAAGGCGCCCAGGTTCTTGCAGCAGAGATTTGTCCACGGCCCCATAAGTCTTAAAAATAGCCTTGGTTGATAAAGCATACTGAATCATAAATTCACCATATTGTAATAATCAGTGAACAATAAAATAGAGTAAATGTGAATCGGATACCTGGGTCACCTTGCCTAAGAAATTTGACCGTGGCCCAAGAAATCCCTACTTGTATTATAGGTAATTTTTCCTAGACTCTGGTACTGGACAAGGTTGTGACCTAAGATGAGTTAACCCCTATCTAGTCCCAAACTTAATCATTTTTTTCCTTCTTCTTCCAGGGATTAGCCCACCCGGACACAGTTCACTGACCCAAATCGAGGCCCGAGGTGCGAAAATGTATTAATAATAATAATAATAATAATAATGATAATAATAATAATAATAATAATAATTATAATAATAATAATAATAATAATAATAATAATAATAATAATAATAATAATAATAATAATAATAATAATAATAATAATAAATAAAATAATAATAATAATAATAATAATAGTAAAAGTGAGAAACAATACTGTAAATACATGTATATATATATATATATATATATATATATATATATATATATATATATATATATATATATGTATATATATATATATACATATATATATATATATATATATATATATATATATATATATATATATATATATATATATATATATATATATATATATATATATATATATATATATATATATATATATATATATATATATATATATATATATATATATATATATATATATATATATATATATATATATATATATATATGTGTGTGTGTGTGTGTGTTGTCAATATTAAGAGAAACAATTGAGACCCTGCAATTGTGGGTAAATGAGGCAGAAAGTCAAATCAGCAACCTGGGACTTGGTCACAATTTTTGTGATGCCATATGGCAGCAGGGTCTACCATTAGACAACATATTATGCTTCCAATAGCTTCCCAGGCGCTAGTACTTCCCTGTTTGATAGCTGCCTACTACCTAATTGACTAATCCCTCCCAACAGATGAAAATTAATTATAGATATATGGTCTTGAGAGTTTTCGAGACCGAGACCGAGACGTGAAAAATATATGTTGAGATCTACATCGCCAGGTGACACCACTTACGCAGTTAGAATTATACATCAGATATTCATCAAATTCCTGGGCACTTAAGGGGTGTCGGTCGGTGCAACTGGTAACTGTGATTCTCTACAGTCTACACAGTCAAAAATAGTGATATTCCTGAATCTAAATGGTCTAGCTGCTAGACTTTAGCAACACGACCAAACGTTTAGAGCAAGATTTCACCATAATACACTTTACCACTTAAATTGAAATTAATACATTGTGTCAAGAGAGTAATCGACCTAACTCCCACTTTGACTTTGGGGGGCGGGTGTACTACTGTATCCCCTGACTGCCTTTAGAAATAGCTATACCAGCGACTGATTCCATCGGTATCAAATTCAATTCAATGTATACGGTATACAATTCACATTCTACCACTGTGATAATTTTTACAATAAGTGCTAAGAAAAATCTGTTTTTATACTGCAATAATTAAAGTTTATACACCGAAAAAATAATTATGCGCCCTGGAAAATTAGTCTGGTAAGGATAGGTTAGGTTAGGATAGGTTAGGCTACGTTAGGTTGGGTATATGAGACTAATGAGACTATTTTCCTGACTAATTTACTGAGCACTGGACTAATATATAAGGATTTCCAACGTTATGGTGGTCAAAGATTTTGTCATTATAGAACCTAAAGACCAACTCTCTTCCGGTAAGCAATGATTTTTCATTGTATACTGTATAGGAAAACGATTTTCCCTTTCTTTGTCTATATACATCTATATATATATATATATATATATATATATATATATATATATATATATATATATATATATATATATATATATATATATATATATATATATATATATATATATATATATATATATATATATATATATATATATATATATATATATATATATATATATATATATATATATATATATATATATATATATATTACGGTTTTTTGAATTCGTTTTTTTTTTCAAAATTTCCGGCATGCATAAGGGTAATTTTGAGAAATAACTTACAAACAGACAACGTAAGCTAACCTAACCTTATGGTTAGTGTATTTTATGCATCTAGGCTATTGTGCCGAGTAGCAACCTTGTATATATGCTACTGTGCCGAGTAGCATCTATGTATGTATTTACGTGGCAACAATACATGTGTTATGTGGCAACATTGAACCAAGGCTGCCTTATGGCAATGCAGCCTCAATCTGATTCTGTGGGTCTTGCATGGCACTTAATGAGCACGCTGCTCATTACTTGTATCTCTCCTATCCATTAATAAATCGACTTCAGTGTTACCCGGTGTTTCCCTACCCATCACTGCTTTCTTCAGGGAACACTTGGAACCTTCATGGTGCAGTGAGTAGGATTTGTGGACTTACAAGTGTCGTAAACAATGCCGACGGTTACGTCTGCCGGTGATGTGCGTGTCGACTCTATAGTGTGTTGTGTTGTGTTGTGTTGTGTTTCGCCGCAACGTGCAGTGTTGCGCCGTCACAGTACGTTTTAGTGACGGTGGCAGAGTTAGTGTCAGTGTATTAGTGTGTCTAGAGCTGAGAGTTGAGCATTGGCCTGTTTTTTGTGGTACTCACGGAGCACGAAGGCGTACACCCTTCTCGTGTGACATCCGGGGAGACACTAACGTTCTTACCTCTATGGCCGCTCTACCCGGGTAGCGCATTAAGGCCACTACGAACTGCTCTCAGACACACACACACACACGCACGCAAGCACGCACTCACTGACAGAACAGAGGACCCTATGTGTTATTTCTCCGCTGTTTACGTCATATATATGTAGTTCGAGTTGATGAAGCGCCACTTTATATACTAAACAACGCAGTTCAAGCATACTAAGATGGGCGGTAAGAAGGGACAACGTCAAGATAGGAGACACGACTCCCCACCTTCCCCTCTACCGAGCGCAGATGGAGCTTTTGCGCCCAATGCCTCTCATCCTCCACCTCCAGCAACGGACATTGCCACATTTCTGAGGTGGATGGACGACAGGGACGAGAGACGCAGAGAGATGGAATTTCAGAGGGCGGAGATACGAAGAGAGGAGGAATTTCAGAGGGAGGAGATACTAAGAGAGGAGGAAAAGGCGCGCTTTGATGCAATATTGGTGACCCTGGCGCTAACCCACCCGCCCTCTCACCAGACGTCACGTTTCAGCTTTTTCGTGAGTGGAGGCGGCGGTGGACAGATTACTCCATGATGGTCGACCTTGATAGCATGCCTCCAAACAAACAGCTCATCCAACTGCGGATGTGTTTGTCGCTGGAGACCCAGAGAGTTTTGGAGCACACGTTGCAAGTGCCTCCCGATTCTATGTCTTCAGTGACGGATGTGCTCGACCTTTTACAGGAGCATGTTAAAGGTCGGAATAACGAGGCTTTGCGTCGCTGCGCCTTCACCAGCTGCAAGCAGGCGGAGAATGAATCCTTTGACGACTTTTTTGTACGTTTAAAGACTTTGTCAGAGGAGATCGACGTCTGCAAGGCGCACAGCCAGGAATGTGAGGAAGTCTGGATCAAGCACGGGATCTTTACAGGTGTCAGGCAAGAAGAGTTTGGTGCAGCGACTCATCCCCCTGGATGCTTCCTCCACACTCCAGATGGTAGTGACTGAATGTTGGTCATAGGAGGCCACCAAGTCCTCCACCTCTGCCTTACGGGCCCCACCTGCTGTGAAAGCTATCTCACAGTACAAGAAGGGTAAGAAGGCGGCCAACAACGTGAAGGTTGCCGCACGTTCTTCCACGCCTCCGCCTAGGGCTTCCTGTGGCAGCTGTGGAAAGCAGCATGGCCCCAAGACATGCCCGGCCGCCGACGCACTGTGTCGTGGATGTGACCGTAAGGGCCACTGGTCTAACACAGACAGGTGCCCTGCACGAGGCCACAGGTGTCAGGCCTCCGGTCGCTATGGACACTACGACAAGTGCTGCCGCCAACCCAAGCCCAAAAGCCCTAGACGAGGAGGAAAGCAGCGCACTTCCCTCGGGGTGGTTCGCACGCAGCCCCCTTCAGATGGCCCACGCAGTCCCAAGCAGCAGCTGAGTCACACCAGGAGGGTGGAATCGACCACACGCCCCAGGGCTACCCCTACCCGTACCATCCGCGTCGCCATCACACACGGTGATGCGTCGGGTCACATCGAGGTGATACCGGACACCGGCGCTGATACTATGGTGATAGGCCTGAAGCACCTCCAGAAACTGGGCCTCACCAAACGCGACCTGGAACCACCGCCGCAGCTGCTGTACTACAATGCGGACGGTTCCCAGATGCCGGACGTTGTGTGCTCCTTTCAAGCGGAGATCACCTACGGCGACAGGTCGTGTCACGGATGGATGGACTTGCAGCCTACTCTCGCTACACCCTTGTTGTCGTGGGAGCACTGCAAGGAGTTAGGTGTGGTGCCCAGAGACTTTCCTGAGCAGATCCCAGCTGCTCGGTACAACGCCAGCAGGGTGCGTGAGTCAACGAGCGACGCACCTGGCGCTGCCGCACAGAGCTGTCCAGAGCCCGCATTCACTCCCGCCCCGCGTCCACCCAAGTCACGGCTGCTTCCTCTTCACAGCGAGACGTCTCCTTCAGCCGCAAGGGCCTACTTCCTAAAGGAGTACTCGGAAGTGCTGGTGATGAAGGAGGTCCTATGGACCGCGCCACTGAAGGCTATGGCGGGTCCGCCTATGAGGATACACCTGCGGGAAGATGCGCAGCCATTTGCCATACACACTCCCCGGTCGATCCCTCTCGCCTTCAGGGATTCAGTCAAGAAGGAACTGGATTCCATGGTGGCCCAGGGTGTCATCGTACCCGTTGGTGACGACCCTTCCCCTTGGTGCCACCCTCTAGTCGCTGTGGCTAAGACTAACGGTGGAGTGCGGATTACTACCGACTTGTCTAAGCTTAACAGCCAGGTGTCCCGTCCCGCCCACCCTTCACCAACACCTTTTGCAGCTATACGGAGTGTGGATCCGAAGGTACGGCACTGTGGTTACTGGCAGATCCCACTGAAGCAGGAGGATCAGCCACTGACCACTTTCATCACGCCTTATGTACGCTTCCGCTACTGCGGCTACTGCCGCTGCTATGGGGGACGCCTTCTGTCTCCGTGGTGACATGGCACTTCAAGGCGTGACCAACTGCGTGAATATAGTGGATGACGTCTCCTCTACGATGAGGACTACCTCACGCATCTTCGCCGCATCGACGAGGTACTGACCAGGTGTAGGACGCACGGCATCACTCTGAATGTCGAGAAGTTCGTCTTGGCCTCACCTGCAGTGTCTTTTTGCAGCTACCGACTCTCAAGGGATGGCATTGCTGCGGACCCGGAGAAAGTTCGCGCCATAGCGGACTTTGCCAAACCTGCCAACCTTACGGATCTCAGGTCTTTCATGGGCCTGGTGAACCAGCTGGCAGAATTTTCTCCTGACGTCTCCGCCGCTGCCGGGCCTCTCCGCCCCCTGATGAGCCCCAAGAGGACTTTCACGTGGACCCCTGACCACGACCTCGCCTTTCATAAGGTGAAGGAGGCCCTGTCAAATCCACCTATCCTCGCTACTTTCGTACAGTGTGGCTCTCACTTCCTCACCGATGCTGAGTCTCGCTACGCTACCATCGAGCTGGAGCTGCTGGCAGTGGTAAGGGCCTTATCGAAGTGCAAGTTTTACTTGATTGGCCTACAGCACTTCGATCTCATCACAGACCACAGGCCCTTGGTCCCCATTCTTAACCATTATTCGCTGGACGCCATCGAGAATCCCCGCCTCCAGCGCCTTCGTCTTCACCGCGGCTTGGCGCGCAGGTAAGGAGTTGTGCATCCCGTATCCCCTCTCCCGCTCCCCAGTTAGCCGCCCGACACCTGAAGACAAGATGCTCAGCACCGAGGCAGGTTTCTCCGTCAGCAACATCGTCACATTGCAGGCCGTACAGTCCCTCGCCAGCACCTAGGCCTCAGTGTCGCCACCCGACAGCGATCTGGCCCTTGAGAAACTACGGACCGCGGCACGCGACGACCCCTCTTACACTCAGCTCTTGGAGAGTGTGAGGACTGGGTTCCCTCGCGACCGTTTTGACCTCCACAACGCCCTACGCCCGTATTGGAAGATACGTGAGGTCCTCTACACAGATGGGGACCTCGTCCTGTACGGTGCCCGTGTGGTCGTCCCTGCAGCTCTCCGTCGTCACGTTCTGGCCCACTTACACGACAGCCATCGTGGAGCAGAGGCCACCAAGCGCCGCGCAAGGCAGGCTGTGTACTGTCCCGGCATTGATGCTGATATCGTGAATATGGTCCGTGCCTGTGAGCCGTGCCAGATCATGCAGCCCAATCAACAACAGGAGCCCCTCTTGTGCGACGACGAACCTACCAGGCCCTTCGAGTCCATGTCGGCTGATTTCTTCAGTACAGCTGGGAAATATTTCCTAGTTGTTCCCGACCGACTCTCTGGCAGGCCTGTGGTGGTAATCTGTGGGTCGGACACGACGTCCGCGGCCACCATTCGCCACTTCCAGCACCTCTTTCGTGACCTGGGCGTCCCCGTACGTCTGCGGACGGACGGTGGGCCACAGTTCACCAGCCGGGACTTAACAGGATTCCTGGAGCGTTGGGGAGTCCGCCACATCGTGTCAACACCCCACTACCCACAGTCAAACGGCCACGCTGAGGCTGCGGTCAAGACAGTCAAGCACCTCATCCTCAAGGTGGCCCCTTCAGGCAACATAGACTGTGAGGCGTTTGACAAAGGACTCCTGGAGTTACATAATACTCTCACCCACACAGGACGCTCCCCTGCCCAGATCCTGTATGGTCACCCTCTCCGCTCTTGCATTCCTGCACACGCCAAGGCCTTTGCGAAGGAGTGGCAGACCAGAGCCGAGAGCTGCGACTGCCGCGCCGCTACACGTGCCCAGGACGCCAAGGCTCGGTATGACGACCTTGCCCGCCCTCTTCAGTCGCAGGAGATTGGTGCCCTTGTCTGCGTTCAGGACCCGGCGACGACACGTTCGGACAAGGTGGGCATAGTGATGGGCGTCGGCCGGTCGCGGGACTACAAGGTCAGGATGCCGAGCCGCCGCGTCTGGTGGAGGAACCGCCGCTTCCTCCAGCCTGTCCCACCCCCTGCTACTGGCCCCCTGACCGAGGACGAGTCCCCTACACCTCAGGAGGACCCGCCCGACAGTGCACCTCGACGCTCGGAGCGACTTAGGACTAAGAAGTTCGCTCAAGACAAAGACTATGAGCGTGAGAGGGGAGGGAGATGTAGGTTATGCATCTAGGCTACTGTGCCGAGTAGGAACCTTGTATATAAGCTACTGTGCCAAGTAGAGTAGCATGTATGAAATTACGTGGCAACAATGCACGTGTTATGTGGCAACATTGCTCCGAGGCTGCCATATGGCAATGCAGCCTCAGTCTGACTCCGTGGGTCGTGCATGGCACTTCATGCGAACGCTGCTCACTACTTGTATCTCTCCTATCCGTTAATAAATCGACTTCAGTGTTACCCGGTGTTTCCCTACCCATCACTGCCTTCTTCAGGGAACACTTGGAACCTTCAGTTAGGTTAAGTGAGAGGTTAAATTAGGTTAGTTTTGGATGGCTTGTGTACAGTAGATTGTCGTTCGATTGCTTTACTGGCTCTCAACTTTTGAGGTCATTACAGCATTAATCTTGTTAGTTTTTGCTCTTCCTTTCGTTCTTCTTGGGATTCTTTTGTACTTTCCACTTGTCTTGGTCTTGATCTTATTTCTTTCTCGTTCTCGTTCTCGCTCTCGTTCTCTTGTTTTCTGGTTCTGGATGTTTTCCTTACTTCATTTGGAGAAGAGCGTTTCTGTAGGTGATGTTCTTGATGTGCTTCTCCTTAGCGATCCTGCACTCTTCTCTCCATTCGGAACACTCCAGGCAGGAGGATGAGTGAGGACCACCTCATGCCGTACATTTCTTCTACTCGGTCTTGCAAAGGTTTTTTATTTTTTTTTAGGTGCTCAGAAGACGCGCACTCGGAACCCACGTCTTCTTGAACCTTGCACATGTATGGTTTCACCGGAATAGTGTTCCATCCCAGCGTAATCTCTTGTGGTTGCTTGTAGAGGAAGCCTACCACAGCGGCGGTAGCTTCCCCGTCAGGTCTTGTCCGTTTTTATGCGATGAGATGAAGACAAGATTCCCAAGTAATGCTTCTATTTCTGTCTTCTCCATGTGTTGAACCTCGTTGTGGGAGATAAACCCCCAAACAGAGTTGTCTTCAAAATAAATGTTCAATTTAATGGAGACATCGTTGATGACTTTGACGTTCTTGATATGTTCTGCTCGTTTGCAGTCCCCGAAGGTGAACATGAGGCCACTTCTCTTCTTACGGACAACTTCTGTTATCCCCTCGACCCCTGAAGAGGTGAAGAACCTCTTCAGCATGAGAAGGTTTATCTTTTCAAGGAGGAGGGTGGATGGTGGAGGATACATCCCCTCCACCTTGACATGAGTCCAATTCACTTGCATTTCGTTTTGTTGTTGTTGAATTTCCTGGCCATCAACTGCTGTGTTTATTAGGGCCGTAGACTGCTTCCTTCTGTTTTTCGGCTTCTTCTTTTGTTCTTCCCACACTTTTTTTTCTTTGCCTTGAAGTTCTTGTTCTTAGAGGGTAATTACTTCTGAATAAATTAGATCTTGGTCATGATCTTTTTCCTGGTTCTTCGTTTCTTCTGTTCTCATATTTTGTTGTTGTTGAAGGTTCCAAGTGTTCCCTGAAGAAGGCAGTGATGGCTAGGGAAACACCGGGTAACACTGAAGTCCAATTATTAACGGATAGGAGAAATACAAGTACTAGTGACTTGCTTGTGCCATGCACGGCCCACAGAGTCAGACTGAGACTGCCTTGCCATATGGCAGCCTCGGGGCAATGTTGCCACATAACACGTGCAGTGTTGCCACGTAATTACATATATAAATGCTACTCGGCACAGTAGCTTATTTACAAGGTTGCTACTCGGCACAGTAGCATAGATACATAACCTACAGTTGTGGTTCTTCACGTTTGTCTTGCTTCTTAGTCTTAACTTCAAGAAGAGCCTCCTTGTAACTGATCTTCTGGCATCGCACCTTGGCTATCCAACACTCCTCCCTCCACTTAGGACACCCCCGGTCGGAGGAGTGTGGGCTGCCACATGCTGCACATTTCTTTTCCTTGTTGTTGCAGTTCTTGTACTGGTGTTCAGAGGACGCTCAACTGGAACACACTTCCTCTGGAACCTTACATTCCTCGTTTTATGGCCGTACCTATGGAACTCGTAGTACCTGGTTGGCCTCGGTTCGTAGGGCTTCACTGGAATGGTCTCACATCCAAGTAGTACTTCGCGTGGTAGTTTCTTGGGAAAGCCGACCAGGGCCGCTTGACTGTTCTGCTTCCTTACGACTTGAAGCTGGTCACCGATCAGTTCGGCCAGCTAGTCTTCTCCTAGATGCTCGGTTTCGGTGTGGGAGATTACTCCCAACACCAAGTTATGTCCTAAATGGGTTTCAATCTTGATCTTAATGCCTTTGATTTCCGTGACATCCCTTACTTGCAGGGCTTTTCCCCATTCTTTGAAGGTGACCGTAAGGACAAGGATGTTAGATAGCTTGGGGGAGGGCACTTGACCGGGTATAGTCGTACCACCTTCACCTTGTCCTATGTCAGATTCATGTCGAGGTTTCAGTTTCATGTGGTACCTCGGGAGTAAAGATAGATCGTTTCTCGCAAAGGTGCAATTCCAGAATGTGACGTGCATGTCTGTTCTTGGTTCGACAACTTGCTACTCTCGTGCTCGTGTCTGGTCAATGATGCATCGTGATACAGATTAAGGTGGTGTTTTTTGTTTTTGTTTTTGTTTTTAATTCTGGCCACTACGCCTTTCGGTTAATTCTGCTGGAGCTGCTGTCTTCTTTCTTCAATCTTCTTTACCACTCTTGAGGTTTTCATTCTTGTGTTTTACTACTCTGCTGATCTTCTTTCTTTTATCGTCTTTCTTCTTTCTTATGTCATGTTGTTTTTTGTTGTGGTTTAGTTGTACTGGGTAATGATGGGGATGGATAATACACCTTTTCACATATCCGTTGAGACATTGTTACATAACTATTTGACAAATTTCATAACCGAATGACAGAACACATATTGAATGACAATCTAAAATAAATGTCATTCTCCAATTGTTACATTCTCAAACTATGTGTAGACTGTCGGTTTATTGTTCACGTCTGTCAACTTCATAACTTATGTCAATCACTTCCGTTAGCATGAACGAACAGTTATTTTAGATTGTCATTCGATATGTGTTCTTTCATTCGGTTATGAAATTTGTCAAATAGTTATGTAACAATGTCTCAACGGATATGTGAAAAGGTGTATTATAGCGAATCAGTGACAATCCAGATGAAATGGCCACTCAGTTGAAAAGTTTCTGTTTTTTGGCGTTTTTTTTATAATGAAGTAGCCCGTGTCTTTTTGCATGAATGGTATTGTTAGTTTCTAATTTCGTTTAATTTGGATTTAATTTAGGCAATTTTACATAGTTACAAAATATACGTATGTGACGTGTAACAATTACATCATGCTGATGAGATAGGTCTCCTTGAGGTAGAGTAAAACTGCGTCACTTATGGTGACACCTTGTAATAGACTGGGTGCAGTCAGCACGAAACCTCGCCTGGTTGCTAAAGCGTAGCCAGCCGGCGGCGTTTGGTTCGTATTGGTTGCACTTTGCCAAAATGTGCCTAATTGACATAATTGTGTTGCCAGTGGCACAGATGAGAGGAAAGGAGTTGTCTATGTAAGATTTTAGGTGACGCAGATAAGTGATTTTCAACCTTTCTTTCCTATTCTCTCTGTGTGCTGAGAGCTAGTTTCCAGTGTTAATTTTGCATTTGTTGCGAAGATTTAAACTGGACCATTCTTTTTGCCATTTGCTTGTTGTGTATGTCTTCCCCAAAGAGAGACACGACTGTGTCCCCCAGGGTACATTGGTTGTCTACCTGATGTCTACCGTCGCTTTGGCTAGTCTGTATGCCTGTTCATTGCCCCGAATGTCGCAATGCCCATGCACCCAAATTAACACGATGTTCTTGGCACACGCAATGACTTTATTACTAATGTTGCCCTGTACCTCTTTACTGGTAGTATTACAATTTTGGATTGCTTTAAGAGTTGACATAGATCGGAAATGATGGCAATATCAGTGACATCGCTTGTTACTGCCACGTTAATTATTCTATCTATAGCAAATAATTCTGAAGTTAATATGGTTGCATGCCGCGAGCTGCAAAAGCTCAACTCCCCAGCCCCATCGTTTTCGTCAGTCTTAGACCCGTCTGTGTACACGTGAGCTTAAGCATTGTATCCCTCAAGGTGACAGATAAAAAGAGGACATTGGCCTTAACAGTCCCTGAGCCCATGATATTTTGCCACTAAGGCCATGCAAATGTTATGCCATTGAGTGAACTAATATTATTTATATATTATTCTACTTATGAGTGCAGTTACAACTTAGTTATCATTTAGAGTATTTTTGTGTTATTATAGTAATGTTTATATTATATTAAAGAGTTCCTCATACATATTATACGATATGAATATTTTTTTTAGTAAACTATAAGAATAGTAATAGGCCTATGTAAAGAGATGCAGGATACCTACAGTAAAAGGTACAAGCTTGATTATTATTTAAGGTTATGAATCTTGGGCTACCTATATTTCAAATAAATTTTGTCAAATAATCATGCAATACATTAATTCGCCTCCGTATGACACACCCTAATACTGTATTAGGGTGTGTCATACGGAGGCGAATTTTTTTTTTTTGAGTTTGAAAAATCGGCCCATGGTATTAATGATGTAGTTCTATGTGCAGAATCATGTGATATCTTCAGATTTGAAAAGTTTTTATTTTTTGCTAGGTAAATGTTAACTTGAAATCTTATGAAAATTCAGTATTCTCACCCTTTTACCAACACCACTAAATAGCTCATTTAAAGTAAAGTAAATGTATCAGGTTAATTTATTAGGATGAAAATGATCCAGAATAGTGAAACGAATGATCTTGACACATTTATTAAATTTAATATTCCTTTAGAAAACAAAATCATCAAATACAAAAACCGGTTTTACTACTAGGACCCGGTGTTGCTGCACACCATAGAGAACATGTCTTTCTTGCTTCTGTTTCTACTCATCACCTCCCTGCTGACCACCTGAGCTCGGATGTAGCCTTCCCTCCTCTCCTGGCTGTACACGTGACTGCTGGCCTCGCTCACTTGCTGTACACAACGCTCTATACTCTGGGTGTGCGAGGGCCAGGCAGGGACATGCATGGGGTTGTCCAGGAAAGCTCTGACTTGAACATTGGTGAGGCTGCAGGTAAGAGGGGGCTCACTGCCAGCCTGGATGTTATCCAGATCTATGAGATCAGTGAGGGTCTTGGCACCTAGATTGACTTCAGGAGTCTTCCTGACCCTGAAGGAATCGTCACCAACTGATTCGTCATGCCCAGATCCTCTCATAAGTCTCATATCTAAGATCTTTTTGACTGCCACTCTTCTCTCCTCCTCATCCTTACTGCAGAGCATTGTCTGCAGAACTGCCTCGGGATGAGCATACCAAGAAGATCTCCTCACAGTCTGCTCCACAATCTGAACAACCTACCTTGACTGACTCCTCAGGAGCTCAAGCTGGAAGAGAACATGTCTCGGACCTTCGGAGAACGATGACTTGACCTTGGTGTTGAACCAATTTGGCAAGTAGACACTCACGATGAATTGGAGAATAAGTCTCAGGTTGTGAAGCTGGTTCCCTTTCAGTTTATGATGAGCGACCCAAATTCTGCAGAACCTGAGAGCCGTTGTGAGCCACCTAGAATGTGAGACTGGACCTATCTGCAGGTAAGCAAGTCTATCAGGCATGACCCCAGTTTTGATGGCACTGCAAATCATGTAACCATAGTACTGGTCAGTACTCAGGTCGTCAATGACAGTATGTGCAAGCTCAACGAGTGGAGGGGCCAACTGTGATTTTTTCAAAGCTCGGATTTATTTCTAACTCAGTGGCAGAGTCCAGCATCTTGCCAAGAGGACCAGACCATCTGTTGTTTGAAAGAGTCTTGCCATCCAGCTCCTGGATCAGATGTCTGAGTGGCAACTCGTTGGTGTGGAGGTCACAAACAATCCAGACCAGCTTCCTCCCAATCTTCCGCTCTATCCACTGTATGACCCCCCCTTGCCACCCTGTGTTCGTGTTGGTGCTGTCCCCTCCAATGGCCTGCAGGGTCTGGTCTACGTTCCTCTCTCTGAGCCAGTTCACAATGTTATCTGCCACTATCTCAGCTGGTTTCCTGATGTCATCTTTCTCTGGAGTGAAATGCCACAAATACTTCCCTCCTGGTTCACTGCAGCAGGAGTAGTGTTCCTCCTTCACCATGGCAGAGAACAACTTGTCAGAATCTCCAACTTTCATGAACACTTTAGTGTCATCCCTTCTCCCATCAAAAAACAAACAATTGATTCCATTTTCTCTTATCCCCTTATCAAACTCCTCTTCTAGGTTACTGACAAGTTTCTCCTGAGCTCTCCTTACTTTGTTATGATCTATCACCAGGTGATCATCATGAGGTGTTATCAAACCACCGTCAACCCAGGCAGCTGTTGCTATCTCTGCAGTTTCTCTGAGACCAGTGTGGTGTCGCATGCTGGCCAGAGCTATGCTCGGGATATCTTTTCTATTTCGAATCTTATGCCTGGAAGGTTTGGGATCATTATTTTCTGGGTTAGGGACAAAGTCACTATTCTCCTGGTCAGCACTCGGATCAGCCATGGGGAAGTCATTAAACTCTGAATCAGCTTGACTCCAATCATCGGCCTTTTTTACCTCACCCTGGGCCTTCTCAAGTCTCTTTTCCTCGGCAACTCTTCTCCTCTTCTGTCTCTGTGGCAGCCTCCTGTCTCTTGGACTCCGGAATATCTTGGCTAGAAATCATGAGAGCCCCTATACTGCCAGTCTTCTCTCTCTGTGCTTTGACAAATGCCAGTTCGATCACAGGAATCTTCAGTTCACGCTTGCAAATACAGGAGATGTGGGCCTCGGATTTACAGTCACGATCGCATCCAAACTCAGGACAGAGAACAATTGGGCATTTGCAAGTAATTATGTCAAATAACTGGTCCAGCTGCTTGGCAAAGCTGTCCTTAACTGCAAGTTTTCCTCTCCCTAGAGAGATATCTCTTGCCTTTTCCCAACTGGCTAGCAGTCTCTCACTAATCTTCTTCTGACTTGTTATGACTGGAGGCTTGAACTGAGCGTTAGCCAGAGTGTACTGTGCCAAGACAGCTTTGGTCATATCACTGGCAATGTCTTTGTTTGTGTAAGTTCTTTGGTTCTTTTCACTGATTTGCCTGATTAAAACACCGTATCTCAAAGCATCTCTCCCAGACCCAAGATAGTGGCTGGATTTTTGGTTCCTCGTCCTGACACAAGCAGCCATCGCAAATATTATCAACTTATAAATGCATCAGAATCTGAAACAGAAAAAAATATTGTTAGTTGGGTTGTTAAAGAATGAAGTCAGAAAGCAATGTTCACTATTTAATTGTAATGCACTAATGCAGCTGTAAGTTAGATTTTCGATAAATTTCACGCTAAAATTTACCTAGCAAAAGGTTGCAAAATATTGAAACTGAAATTATTTTCTGTTTATATACACTAAAATCTACCAAAAAAGTGATGGGCCATTAATTTTAGCTGATCTTCCCTCCTATGACACACCCTAATAGTGTATAGTATGTCAAGGAGGTGATTTCACTCCATGATTTTTTTAAATAGCCTCTTTATTTATTTATTTTTAAAGAGCTTTTAACATTTTGTAGTTTTTATTGTTTTTGTTTTTTAGTTCATTGGTAGTGTGACATTTTAATAGAATGTGAATGCAACTGTCCAGTCACATTTTGTCGATGAGTCGGGTCTCTCTAATGTATCTTAGCAGTACATCGGTGACTTTGTCATTGTCAGCAATGAGGCTCTCCACCGTAAAGGGTATTTTTCATTTACACAAACGGCTTGGAGTCGCCTGCTCACTATGGTGTAGTTTTGACAATGACACAGGAAATGTTTTATTACTAATGTTGAGCAAGTCTTGGCGTTGATAGTCTGAAGTGATGTCATTCAATTCCTGAGCCATGTGGGAGACCAACGGGAAGAACCAATCACCGATCTTAATTGATGTGAAGAGTTATTTTGGTGGGTATTGTGGTAGTGTGTGTGTGTGTGTGTGTGTGTGTGTGTGTGTGTGTGTGTGTGTGTGTGTGTGTGTGTGTGTGTGTAATAATAATAATAATAATAATAATGATAATAATAATAATAATAATAATAATAAATAACTGTATATTGAAACAGCATGGCAACTGGTAGGCTGGAAATATACAGTTACATAATAGGGAATGGGACACGTGATTGACAAATATTATACAAGTAACTACAGGGTATTTCAACTTAGTAAAAGTGCAAAAAAGGTTAGATTGGCTAGGAGTAAACGCACTGGTTGATTGCGAGTTGTTGATAATTTTTACAATGGTTGGGATTGGGCTGATCTTGTAGCTAGCAGTATGATGTGCTCATATGGGTTGGATGCAGTTGTGGTGTCCAACAGCAATTCACGGACGAGAGATCTCGGGTGGAATTAGGAGCCGGTGTAGAGGCTGGTACAGAAGCTTCTCACCAAATTTGTAGATGAGGTCGCAGTAATGATCAGAGAGAGCCGAGTAGGCCAGTGTGTTGAGCGCTGCTTGATATGTGGAGTTGGAGGGGGAAAGAATAATCTTGCATGCCCTCTTTTGCACTCTTTCTAAGTGTTTCCGTTGTGTGACATTTAAGGAGGAAGACCAGGCAGTGGGAGGCATTGGTGAGCTTCCGAAGTATGAATGTTGAGTAAGCAATGGGGAGCTCGGGTGCAGGAACTCCGAGGGACTTGAGTCGGCGGAGGTGTGTCTGTGTGTGTGTGTGTGTGTGTGTGTGATGAATTGCAAGCAGAGCAACACATGAACAAAATATGGGGCATGTAATAGACAAAGAAAATATTATAGATATCGACGAAATTATTTTTGTTAACAACGGAGAAATGTTGGACATATTCAAAGGTGTCATCTATCCCAGTGAGCTCGTATTAAAAAAAAATTACTCACGTAAAAAGATTTCATTATTAGATATTCAAGTAAAAAAGGGAAAAAAAAAAATATATATATATATATATATATATATATATATATATATATATATATATATATATATATATATATATATATATATATATATATATATATATATATATATATATATATATATATATATATATATATATATATATATATATAACCACGAAGTATGTCTGTGTGTTTGTGTGTCCGCACGAGAATCACGTAAACTACTTTACCTATGTGTAGTGATGATGGATGGTGTTATATGTAGTGGTGGTGGTAGAGACTGATTGATAGTAGTGGTAATGATGGTGGTGGTAATAATGATGGTGGTAGTAGTGGTGGTAGTGATGATGGTGGTAGTAGTGGTGGTAGTGATGGTGGTGCTATTTGTAGTGATGATGGATGGTGTTATATGTAACGATGATGGATGGTGTTATATGTAGTGATGATGGATGTTGTTATATGTAGTGATGATGGGTGGTGTTATATGTAGTGATGATAGATGCAGTTATATGTAGTGATGATGGATGGTGATATATGTAGAGATGATGGATGATGTTATATGTAGTGATGATGGGTGTTGTTATATGTAGTGATGATGGATGGTGTTATATGTAGTGATGATGGATGATGTTATATGTAATGACGAAGGATGTTGTTATATGTAGTGATGATGGACGGTGTTATATGTAGTGAGGATGGATGGTGTTATAGGTAGTGATGATTAGACAATAAAATAATAACAGTTTAATGCTACAAAAATATACTTTGCTGTAACGTTGTAGTGGAACTTACATATACCGTTAATGAAATATTGATGAAAGAAGAAGTTTTGGGGAGTGAACAGTGAGACAATTTGGAGCTTCCCGGAGGGTGGTGTCCTACCGTGGCCTAGCGAATGAGCCGCCCAGACAAAACTTAGCATGGATAGCAAGTGTTTCCTTGTTTCTCTCATGGACAGTTAGTTCTATGTTGGATGCTCCAGAGTGGGAACTGGCAAAAATCTGTACATACTTGCTCCTACAGTGAGACCATGTGGAGCCTCCCGGAGGGTGGCGTCCTACCGTGTGTGTTCGCACGAGAATCTCGGAAACTACTTTATAGATCTGTAGTGAAGATGCTTGGTGTTATATGTAGTAATGATGGATGATGTTATATGTAGTGATGATGGATGATGTTATATGTAGTGATGATGGATATTGTTTTATGTAGTGATGATGGGTGGTGTTATATGTTGTGATAATGGATAATGTTATATGTAGTGATGATGGGTGGTGTTATATGTAGTGATGATTAGAAAATAAAATAATAACAGTTTAAAGCTAAAAAAAAACTTTGCTGTACCCTCGTAGTGAAAAACATGGTGGAACTTAGGGCCAATTGCAAGAACAGTCGTTGGGTGTACGACGCCATTTACGATGACCTTCTTGCCCTGGTCTTTTCTCAGCAATATCGCCTTTAACACATGGAATTCTGCACTTTTCGAAGCTTTGGAGGAGTCTCGAAACAAGATTCCAGGTGGGGATTATTAGCTAGTGCTGTACTCAAAATATCGAAACTACGAGATCTCTCCAGAGCTTCAAAAGGGTGGTATAACTGAAACAAGATCAGGCCAAGAAGGTCATCGTAAACGGCGTCGTACACCCAACGACTGTTCTTGCAATTGGCCCTTACATACACCGTTAATGGACTATTGATGCAAGAAGAAGTTTCGGGGACTGAACAGTGAGACAAACTGGTGCCTCCCGGAGGATGGCGTCCGACCGTTGCCTAGCGGATGAGCCGCCCGGAGGGCGGCGATCCTGCTAGCACACATATATATATATATATATATATATATATATATATATATATATATATATATATATATATATATATATATATATATATATATATATATATATATATATATATATATATATATATATATATATATATATATATATATATATATATATATATATATATATATATATATATATATATATATATATATATACAGTTGCATAAATTGGAGAATGGGTCTCTTGATTGACAAATAATATACAATAACATATGTGATACAAATATGATATATAATACATAGGTAGGGAGAAGGTCATACTACAGGGCATTTCAACATATTGACAGTGCAAAAAGGTAAGAGTGAATGGGAGTGAATACATTGGTTGATTACGAGTTGTTGATAATTTTTACAATGGTTGGGACTGGGCTGTTCTTATAGCGATCAGTACGTGCTCGTATGGGCTGGATGCATTTGTGGTGTCAAACAGGAATTCGGGTGGTAGTAGGAGCCGGTGTTGAGGGTGGTGCTGAAGCTTCTCGCCAAATTTGCAGATGAGGTCGTGGTGATTGTCAGAGGGAGCCGAGAGAGTCATTGTGTTGAGCTCTTCTTGACATGTGGAGGAGGAAAGGAGAGAATAATCTTGCATGCCCTCCTTTGCACTTTTACTAGGTGCTTACGTTGTGTGGTATTTAGGGAAGACGACCAGGCAGGGGATTAAACACTGAAAGAGCTCGGGCGCAGGAACGCCAAGAAACTTGAATTGGCGGAGGAGGTGGAGACGGAAACTGGAGGATTTGACAACGTCACTGACGTGTGTTTTCCAATTTAGTTTGTGTGTGTGTGTGTGTGTGTGTGTGTGTGTGTGTGTGTGTGTGTGTGTGTGTGTGTGTGTGTGTGTCTGTGTGTGTGTGTGTAGTAACTTTAAGTGCTGCACCGTCAAACTTCATAAGTCAACGCCGCCCTCGCAGATGTCGCGCTCCATTTAGTAGTTGATCGCGGTAAGTATTTCACGCCTTTACTGAGACTTCAGTGTACGACAGTTGGGAATGCCAGTTCCGGGTTGGTGACAATCCGTTACTGCTGGGACTTGATGTTGTTGAGCCTCAAGGTCCCCGGGGCCGCCCAGGGCATCCTGTGTGGAGAAAGACCCGACGCAGTCACGGTGCCGTAGCTCCCATCCTCTGCGGGCACTTCGGAGCCCGAGCCTTATCCCATTGACTTCAGCAGCTGCATCGTCTGACACAAGCGGCTGACCAGTGTGATCGTGGTGAGAGGAGTGTCCACCTGGTGGCGTCAGCAACTATACCGTATCTAATATACTATAGCGCTAGGCGTGCGTGTGTGTGTGTGTGTACGTGTGTGTCTGGGCAGCCGAAACGGCACAATCGTTTTTCATCAAACTTGGTGGAAAAATTGCAAAAAAATTCGTACAGTGGAACAAACCTGGTCCCATATCGATGGTTTCTATAGGAAGCCATTACATAACCATTTTATTTACGCTGGAAAACGATGCAAGTCTACGGACTTGGCACACCCTCATTCGCTGGACGCTGTCAGCCCACAATTGCAGTTATTGTACAGCTCCCTCCTCCTCCCCCCACTTTTTTTCTTAGGAAGGAAGATGAGTAAATAGAAGAATAAAGAAGGGGGAAACAGAAAATACTTAAAGATAACAGGTTGGGGGAGCTGAGTTTCATCATGCGTCTGGATGCGCAGTTTCAACATTACCAGACGACCTTACAGCTACAGTGTATACTTATTCCTGTGGGTGACCGTACATCAGAAAAGGAGAAGAGATAAAAAGATAATAACAGGAATGCATGGAGAAAATGACTACAATAGACACAGGGTGAATATAGTCAGTGAAACAGACAGGAGGTTGACAAAAATAGACAGATTCATACATGCACAAATAGACAATATGGCAACTAACATGACAGACAGACAGCTGACTGACTGGTTCACATTACACAAACAGGCAGACACACGCCAACAACGGATAAGACAGACAGATTTGACGACACAAAGAGTACAGACGGGCTTACATTCAAACACCATGCAGACGAACAGACAGTTGGGATGGCAATAGACAGGGCGGATAGACTTGAGACAGATTAGAAGGCATTTATAAACAAGAATAACACCAAACTGACCATAGCTGCGTCAGTGAGGGTAGGAGGTCTTACATCCACCAGCGTAAATAATAAGACGCATTGAAAACTAACACCCACGAGCGGAAAGAACATCGATGGTCGGTCAGTCATGTGAGATGGGCTTAAAACTGACTAACGTAGATGATGACTATGATGACTTAACACAGGTGATCACTTAAGCAGATGGTGGCTAATCTAACCAGAATCAAGGTCACTTCTCTTCAAAATATAATTTATCTCGGAATGATCATCGGTGATTCATAATAATTTTTATTTTTTTTATTTTATCCTCTTCTTATGGCAAATATTTCTTTAACTAATTATTCTAACCATTATTGTATTCCTTCTTTTAGTATATTAGATACTGTAAGTCTCACGACCACGACTATGATTATAACAACCAGGACCATGATTATAACAACCAGGACCCTGATTTATAACAACCAGGACCATGATTATATCAACCACGACCATGATTATAACAACCACGACCATGATTATAACAACCACGACCATGATTATAACAACCACAACCATGATTATAACAACCACGACCATGATTATAACAACCACGACTATGATTATAACAACCACGACCATGAATATAACAACCACGACCATGATTATAACAACCACGACCATGATTATAACAACCACGACTATGATTACACTGGTCAACAGCCAAAATGGTTCACATATGAGATCATGCTCACACAACAAATTTCATATTGCTGAATTCGAATCTGATATTTGTTTTGTTCTATCAGACCAGGTTTTATAAAAAATCAATAGGTACAAATATTTAATATTCCATCACGTGTCGTGCAAAAGATGAGATTATCTCATGTGACTGTGCTTTCATGACTAATTTCATATTAATGAATATTAATTGGATGTTTCATTCTACCATCAGACCTACTTTCTTAAAGAATAAAAAAAATAGTAAATATAGTAACATTATCGCGTCATGCAAGATACAATTTTAAACCTATCACAGATAAGCTCATAAAAAATTGTACCAAAAAACATAAGTTCAAATCCTTTATAATGACAAAATATGAAGTTCTAAAAGTGCTTCTGAACTTTACTCTTTCTCCTGTACAGCTTGCTCTCTTCTCGTTGCAGTGTCCAGCAATAGTCGCCCATCATGTTAGGACTGAATTGTCCCTGATATCTGCTCTCCATTATGGCGATATCTTGATGAAATCTTTCGCCGTGTGGAAAAAATGCAATTTCAAGGACATCCTTGCTCCCAATGCATGATAATTCTGAAGCATGGTTGTTACGATTTCTTTGTAGTTGTCAGCACGATAGTTTCCAAGAAAATTCTTTGACACATTGACAAATGATTCCCATGCTTTTTTCTCCAGTGGGTTCAATGTTTTGGTGAATTCGCTATCATTAACTAGTATACGAATTTGTGGTCCATTCAAGACACCTTTCTTCAACTTGGCTTCGGAAACCACACCACCTAGTTTCTGAGATAAGTATAGAGTCCCAGCACCGAATTGATCCATAGCTTTGATGAAATTTTTAGCCAAACCGAGCTTTAGATGCAGTGGAGGCAAAAATATCTTTTCTGGATCTACAAGCGGATTGTGAGCACAGTTAAACCTTCCAGGCGCATCTCTTGGTCTTGTCGGCCAATCCTTTCTCACATAGTGCTCTGCATCAGCTCTGCTGTTCCACAAGCACAAAAAGCACATGTGCTTTGTGTAGCCACTCTGAAGGCCCAGTAGTAAACTGATGACTTTGAGATCGCCACATATCTTCCACTGGTGTTTCTCATACTCTATAGCGGCCAACAGAATTTTCATTGTTTCATAGCTCTCAATCATTTTTGCTGCGTGTGCTATTGGGACAGATGGAAGCCGATTGCCATTGTGTAAAAGAACAGCTTTCAGAGAGTCTTTTCCTGAGTATATAAACAGCCTCCAATCCTCTGTCTTGTATGTTTCAGACTTGCAGAGTTGTTGCATGAGAGATACTGCGTCCTCGCAATAACAAAGGTTGTTTGCCATCTTGAAAAATGCAGACAGCTGTCTATGTCGGTAACTCGCTGTAGTGATATGCACTCCATCTTCTAGCAGGTTACGCTGCTTTAGTCTGGATCCCAAAACTTCAGCCTTTTCTTTTGACAAGTTTAGGTCCCTGATGAGATCATGAAGCGCTTCTTGAGTAAATAGTTTAGGCCTGGTATTTTCAGAGTCATCCTGGTAGTCGTTTTCCATTGAGGTAGAGGTAGAATCGGAATCACTCAATTCTTGTTCAGTCGGTGGATTTGGGACTGGAAGTTCAGCACTGTGCGGTACTGGTCGGATTGCAGAAGCAATATTGGGGTACTGTACCTTGCCTCGTGTCTTGATTTGTATTCCCTTAATATTTGTGAGACAGAAGTAGCAGTCACTACTGTGGTCTTTAGGTTCACGCCATATCATTGGTACAGCAAACGGCATTCCTGAACTTCGTTTACCACACATCCACTCGCTCAGGTGGTTAACACAAGACTTACAGGCTACATGAGGTGCCCATTTCTTGTCTTGGTCACCCAAATGACATTTGAAGTAACTTTTGTAGTTCAGTCGAACAGCTTTTGTGATTGGTTTCTTGAGGCTACCAGGAGTGAAGGCACCACATATGTAGCAAAAACTGTCAGCACCGTTCACACACTTGCGACGTTCCATGTTTTGTTAATTTCAGAGTAATTACAAATCATGCAGGTGTAGATATGCAATATCATGAATCAGCAAACTGAAACAAACAAAAAAGCACAAATCAGGACAAAATAATTGCATAAGTGGAGCCAATGAGCATATAAATTACTGTGTGAATAGCATGGTACACTGAATATATAGATATGATGGTTCTGGAAAACTGAGCCTGATACAGCACATACAATTACACTAGAATCAGACTGTTTTGATCCAGAACCATGAGAATTTTTTTTTTATGTTGACCAGTGTTATAACAACCACGACCATGATTATAACAACCACGAATATGATTTTAACAACCACGACCATGATTATAACATCCACGACCATGATTATAACAATCACGACTATGATTATAACAAGCACGACCATGAATATAACAACCACGACTATGATTATAACAAGCACGACTATGATTATAACAACGACGACCATGATTATAACAACCACGACTATGATTATAACAACCACGACCATGAATATAACAACCACGACCATGATTATAACAACCACGACCATGATTATAACAACCACGACTATGATTATAACAACCACGACCATGATTATAACAATCACGAATATGATTATAACAACCACGACCATGATTATAACATCCACGACCATGAGTATAACAACCACGACTATGATTATAACAAGCACGACCATGAATATAACAAGCATGGCTATGAATATAACAACCACGACTATGATTATAACAAGCACGACTATGATTATAACAACGACGACCATGATTATAACAACCACGACTATGATTATAACAACCACGACCATGATTATAACAACCACGACCATGATTATAACAAACTCGGTAAACTATATCACCGGACTCACCACCGGGCACGAAGTGCCCATGATCACTTGTATATTATATAATACACTAAATTGGGATAATTGCCGATTAGTGATAACGTGTATATTAGGGTGTGTCATACTGAGGCGAATTTTTTTTTTTTTGAGTTTGAAAAATCGGCCCATGGTATTAATGATGTAGTTCTATGTGCAGAATCATGTGATATCTTCAGATTTGAAAAGTTTTCATTTTTTGCTAGGTAAATTTTAACTTGAAATCTTATGAAAATTCAGTATTCCCACCCTTTTACCAACACCACTAAATAGCTTATTTACAGTAAAGTAAATGTATCAGGTTAATTTATTAGGATGAAAATGATCCAGAATAGTGAAACGAATGATCTTGACACATTTATTAAATTTTATATTCCTTTAGAAAACAAAATCATCAAATACAAAAACCGGTTTTACTACTACGACCCGGTGTTGCTGCACACCATAGAGAACATGTCTTTCTTGCTTCTGTTTCTACTCATCACCTCCTTGCTGACCACCTGAGCTCGGATGTAGCCTTCCCTCTTCTCCTGGCTGTACACGTGACTGCTGGCCTCGCTCACTTGCTGTACACAACGCTCTATACTCTGGGTGTGCGAGGGCCAGGCAGGGACATGCATGGGGTTGTCAAGGAAAGCTCTGACTTGAACATTGGTGAGGCTGCAGGTAAGAGGGGGCTCACTGCCAGCCTGGATGTTATCCAGATCTATGAGATCAGTGAGGGTCTTGGCACCTAGATTGACTTCAGGAGTCTTCCTGACCCTGAAGGAATCGTCACCAACTGATTCGTCATGCCCAGATCCTCTATTAAGTCTCATATCCAAGATCTTTTTGACTGCCACTCTTCTCTCCTCCTCATCCTTACTGCAGAGCATTGTCTGCAGAACTGCCTCGGGATGAGCATACCAGGAAGATCTCCTCACAGTCTGCTCCACAATCTGAACAACCTTCCTTGACTGACTCCTCAGGAGCTCAAGCTGGAAGAGAACATGCCTCGGACCTTCGGAGAACGATGACTTGACCTTGGTGTTGAACCAATTTGGCAAGTAGACACTCACGATGAATTGGAGAATAAGTCTCAGGTTGTGAAGCTGGTTCCCTTTCAGTTTATGATGAGCGACCCAAATTCTGCAGAACCTGAGAGCCGTTGTGAGCCACCTAGAATGTGAGACTGGACCTATCTGCAGGTAAGCAAGTCTATCAGGCATGACCCCAGTTTTGATGGGACTGCAAATCATGTAACCATAGTACTGGTCAGTACTCAGGTCGTCAATGACAGTATGTGCAAGCTCAACGAGTGGAGGGCCAACTGTGATTTTTTCAAAGCTCGGATTTATTTCTAACTCAGTGGCAGAGTCCAGCATCTTGCCAAGAGGACCAGACCATCTGTTGTTTGAAAGAGTCTTGCCATCCAGCTCCTGGATCAGATGTCTGAGTGGCAACTCGTTGGTGTGGAGGTCACAAACAATCCAGACCAGCTTCCTCCCAATCTTCCGCTCTATCCACTGTATGACCCCCCCCTTGCCACCCTGTGTTCGTGTTGGTGCTGTCCCCTCCAATGGCCTGCAGGGTCTGGTCTACGTTCCTCTCTCTAAGCCAGTTCACAATGTTATCTGCCACTATCTCAGCTGGTTTCCTGATGTCGTCTTTCTCTGGAGTGAAATGCCACAAATACTTCCCTCCTGGTTCACTGCAGCAGGAGTAGTGTTCCTCCTTCACCATGGCAGGGAACAACTTGTCAGAATCTCCAACTTTCATGAACACTTTAGTGTCATCCCTTCTCCCATCAAAGAACAAATAATTGATTCCATTTTCTCTTATCCCCTTATCAAACTCCTCTTCTAGGTTACTGACAAGTTTCTCCTGAGCTCTCCTTACTTTGTTATGATCTATCACCAGGTGAACATCATCAGGTGTTATCAAACCACCGTCAATCCAGGCAGCTGTTTCTATCTCTGCAGTTTCTCTGAGACCAGTGTGGTGTCGCATGCTGGCCAGAGCTATGTTCGGGATATCTTTCCTATTTCGAATCTTATGCCTGGAAGGTTTGGGATAATTATTTTCTGGGTTAGGGACAAAGTCACCATTCTCCTGGTCAGCACTCGGATCAGCCATGGGGAAGTCATTAAACTCTGAATCAGCTTGACTCCAATCATCGGCCTTTTTTACCTCACCCTGGGCCTTCTCAAGTCTCTTTTCCTCGGCAACTCTTCTCCTCTTCTGTCTCTCTGTGGCAGCCTCCTGTCTCTTGGACTCCGGAATATCTTGGCTAGAAATCATGAGAGCCCCTATACTGCCAGTCTTCTCTCTCTGCGCTTTGACAAATGCCAGTTCGATCACAGGAATCTTCAGTTCACGCTTGCAAATACAGGAGATGTGGGCCCGGATTTACAGTCACGATCGCATCCAAACTCAGGACAGAGAACAATTGGGCACTTGCAAGTAATTATGTCAAATAACTGGTCCAGTTGCTTGGCAAAGCTGTCGTTAACTGCAAGTTTTCCTCTCCCAAGAGAGATATCTCTTGCCTTTTCCCAACTGGCTAGCAGTCTCTCACTAATCTTCTTCTGACTTGTTATGACTGGAGGCTTGAACTGAGCGTTAGCCAGAGTGTACTGTGCCAAGACAGCTTTGGTCATATCACTGGCAATGTCTTTGTTTATGTAAGTTCTTTGGTTCTTTTCACTGATTTGCCTGATTAAAACACCGTATCTCAAAGCATCTCTCAATGTAGGCAACTCCGACTTCAGGAGCTGTCTCCCAGACCCAAGATAGTGACTGAGATGGCTGGATTTTTGGTTCCTCGTCCTGACACAAGCAGCCATCGCAAATATTGTCAACTTATAAATGCATCAGAATCTGAAACAGAAAAAAATATTGTTAGTTGGGTTGTTAAAGAATGAAGTCAGAAAGCAATGTTCACTATTTAATTGTAATGCACTAATGCAGCTGTACGTTAGATTTTCGATAAATTTCACGCTAAAATTTACCTAGCAAAAGGTTGCAAAATATTGAAACTGAAATTATTTTCTGTTTATATACACTAAAATCTACCAAAAAAGTGATGGGCCATTAGTTTTAGCTGATCTTCTTTCCTATGACACACCCTAGTGTATATATCTCTCTTGGTTTTAATTTTTGATAGGTCATAAATGATCATGAACATCATCGAAATATATATAAATGAATAGCTTCACACAAAATTTAACCTAACCTAACCTAACCTAACCTAACATAATGTTACTTAAACTAACTTGACCTAAACTAACCTAACTTAACCTACTTTATGTATAACCTTATGATAGTAAGCGACGGCTTACTCTGAAGAAAGGAAATTGAATCATATTCGAATTAATTTTCACGACGTTATAACAATTAAAAGAAAAACGTTTTCTCTTTAGAAAAAATCATTAGTTGATTTTTAAAGCTTAATCAGAGATATACTCTATTTAACGTGACACATACATACACATGCACTCGTGCCAGAGTGATTTTTAGAGTAAGAGAGAGAAACACGGAAACTGAGTAAAACAGCTTACAGTACGCTTCTTTATACACTAATTCTAACTACATAATTTTGGCATAAGGAAAACTTCTAACAGACTACGATAGAGACTGAGACCTGGAGGTACACCAGTCACATCAAAGAGTCGCACATGATAAAACTGTTCTCCATTTAACTGCAGTGACGAGGTCGTGATGGAACCATCCATGTTTTCCCCCACAATCACCCTTGAGGACGTGTGCGATTATAACATTTTCTGAGGGCGTTGTAATTATCCCTTCTTACGGTTATACTTACTATGTACCGTTATAGCGCTTTATATTTGCGTATAATTACTACACACCTCAGAGCTATATATCCCATTAGCTTAATAATGCCATCGTGTGGACAGATATTTATATCAGTCAAAAACCCATGACAAATCTCCATTTATGTATAAGAAAACTCATGAAGGACATGAATTAACTACATACAGTATATATGTAAGGGCTTTATTACGCAAGGAGTACACTTATAGCAGAATACATCTGCTGAAATTGTTAGACAGAAACAATGATAACGAGTGATGAAAAATGTGCTGACTTAAACATTGGCCACCGTGCTTCACTTGCAAGAGACTTAGAAAAGTTAGATGCTACTACTACTACGACTACTACGACTACTACTAATACAATAAAAATAATAATAAAAATAATAATAATAATAATAATAATAATAATAATAATAATAATAATAATAATAATAATAATAATAATAATAATAATAATAATAATAATAATAATAATAATATAATAATAATAATAATAATAATAATAATAATAATAATAATAATAATAATACACAATAATAATAAAAATAATAATAACAATAATAATAATAATAATAATAATAATAATAATAATAATAATAATAATAATAATGATAATAATAAAGAAAAGAAAATATTATAATAATAACTAGTTGAATTACTTCCTGCGCCTTTGCGCGGAACTTTTTCTGTCGACCATACATGGGGATCCTCTTCATTTAGGGACCATATGGGCCATGGATCATGTTTCATGACCAGATGATGGAGTTCTTTATCTTGCTCTTTTTTTAGGATTTCTGGAGAAATTGCCAAATCATATTCTTCGGCTTTGATTTTGTGCCTGAGCTATCCAGGCAAGAATGTGTGCATGGGGTAAACCTCTTCTGGTACTCAATGGTGTACAGCCATGCTTGCAAAAGTACCAAATATTCCTTCTTCATATGTTCCATAAAATTTTTTCTACTTTTAATCTGAAGATTCTCGCAACAATATCTGGTCGATCATGACTCTCTTGTCCGGGAGCCAAATTGTCGTAAACAATTTAGGGCCAACGATTGCATGTCATAGTGATAAAGTAATCTGCTCTTCCATAGTGTCTCGCTGCGCATCATCGCATCTTTTTTTTCGCGAAGGTATCGAGGACCACCAGTATAGGTCGCTGGAAGCACAATGCGACGACCAACTTGATTTGGATCTCCATCAGCAGCAAGCAGACTATCACGTAAATCTGAGTAATTGTCAGCACGGAGACTTTGCTGTTCTCTTCTCTTAAAACTTCAATCTTTCAGTTTCTTTGCAGTATGCATCCACCAAGAATTGCTGGAAGAGTCGCCTTCGCTAAAAGAGGTAGTTCTGCACATCATATGGAAAGAGAAACCAGTAAACTGTGCGGACTTCCGACCATTTCTCCTTGGGTAAATATATGTGTGGTAGCCAGTTCGTTCCATGGAAAAACAATGGATACATCAGGATCATAGGATCGATGTAGCCTGAAATTCTCCTCAATCCAATTTTGTTCTTAACTGAAGAACAATTGCAACTTCAGCCTCTGTTGGTGCATTAAACGCCGAGCATGTTCTCCTGGGCACGCTTATTTTCCCAAATTACAATTTTCTTTTGTCATTTATGTTTCCTCTTGTCGTACTTGTTTGGCGCAGCCTTTGCTCCTCACATAATGATTATTTTCATTTAACCAGGCTGTAATTTCTCCAATATATCAGCATTCAAGTTTTGATGCTCTCTCTTTGCTCTCTGTAGTTGATCTTCCAAAGTGTCCAAAAAGTAAACTTGAATGTATCTTGCCTCTTCTATCTTCAGGAGGCATCAGTGACCCAAGTTGATGGTAATTTGACCTTGGATTCTTTCAGATGGATTCCAACTTTGATGATGCATCTTTTGTGACCAAAGCTTTGTCATGGCAAACAGAGAGTTGTACTCCTGAGTCTTGGAAAAAGTATTTGCTGAATTGACTTTCCCTAGTGAACAGCGTTCTTCAACATCCGAGGCAGAGGTGGAAATTGATCCAGTGTAATCCCTTTCCATTTCCACAGCACATTCCTAGTGATCTAGTAATTTCTTAGCGCCACACCGACAAAGTTTTCTGGTCATTTCTCCAATTGCAGCCTTGTTATATGGGTCATTTTTGTCATACAGTGCAATGCAGAACGTTACATTTTGAATTCACGTTGTATTAAATTTTGATACCTTTCTATCAGCAATCAAACGCGGTTGTCTCTCTTCTTCAGGACCATTTTCTTGCACCATATGGAGAAATAACAGCAATCAAACGCTGTTGTCTCTCTTCTTCAGACTCATTTCTTCTTGCAACTATATGGCGAAATCTATCATGCTCCTGTCTTTCTTTGGATGCTTCACCAAAGGTTTCATTTTTGCCGAGACTCTGTTTGCTCTCTGTCTTTGCTTCAGAAAGTCGTTCTTCCCTTGCATCGCCAGCTTTCAGATTGACGACGAAGCCTCATCCTTTGTGCATGTGGAGTATTTGCATAACTGGACTTTCTTTTCCGTGGCACGTGATGTCTGAAAAAAAATATATATGAAACAAATGCTAAAAAAGTAGAGGCATTAACTACTAATGCTTGCCAGAATTCTAGTGATGTTTTGTCATAGATAAATGTCTAAATTTGCCAAATTTTTCTATAAAGAGAGGTAATTTTTGTTGTTGTTTTACATTTAACGTTAATAGAAAAACCCCGTGATAATAGAGGTTCCAATACTCAAGTTAAGGGCTTCAAATTTTTCACGAGAAGTTGAATTTCCATTAGGGTGTCTTAATGATATTGAAATTTGCTGATATTTTGTGAATAGGCATCATTGGCTGGTTTACTCCATGGTTTAAATTTCATTTAAATCGAAGGGAAAAATTCTTCCGTGGGGGGTTTGTGCCCCCCGGGGACCCCTTTGATCAAAATGAAATATACTTTATCCAAGTACCCTGGGTAATGTAGTTTCAGAATATATGTGGTTATGGGGCTCTATCTCCAAACCCTAGGAGGAGTTCTCGTGAACAAACAGACAGATGCAGAGAGTTACAATTATATATACAGATTTCACATTCGTAAATATAGTAATTGCTTCTGGACAACGAGAGGACAAAATAAATGAAGAAAATGACACTATGTTTACGTGGCCAGGGATCATAAAAGAAAAACAGAGTGTTCAGAGTATAATTAAGTCTTGAGGAAATAAAAATAAGTACACATGGAAATAATTGCAGTTTCCTTCAAGATTCTATTTAGGTAGGCAAAATCCAGTCCTTTCAATCAGTCAAAAAATGTCATCGAGGGCAGGTGCTTAACGAGCAATTGGCAAGCATCTGAAGAAAGTCGTATTTTCTTTACCACACGCGGAGGTGTGGTGTTGGTGATGGTGGTGGTGGTGGTGGTGGTGGTGGTATTAGCCGTGGTGGTGTTGGTACTAGTAGTAGTGATAGTGATGGTGTTGGTAATAGTGGCAATCTTATTGTTTGTGGTGGTGGTGATTGTACTGGTTCGGGGAAGTACTGAAAAGTATAACAACTTATTTATTTAAAGATTACTACCAATAAAATATATTAATATATTGGTGACAAAATAATAACATTCAAGACAGCTAGATAAAAGTAGTGTAAATATGATAAACACTTTAGCATTTAGTTGGTAAATGTTAATTAAGAGGAGGTGTGTCCTGTAATGGTTGAGAGGTACACACATCCTGACACGGAAATATTTTATGGAGGATTGCTGTTGAGAAGAATACACTGAGGGTTGCCTAATAATTCCAGGTGACGCAAGTTGTACACTCGCCACAAAATTCTGGAACAGCTGGGCACGACAGATTTCAGAATGAGCACTATGGTTCGTGTCATCTCAGAATGTTTGATATGCCTGGTTGCGAAGTGAATCTCAATATTTAGTAATAATATATGTTGCTCGTCTTTATAGTATTTACAGGTGAAATGAAGTCATTTAGTTTGCAATAAACTTTCCTCAACAATGTTCAGATTTCTCGCTCGTTTTGTCATATTATATGACCCTTAGAGCGCTGGAGAACTCCAAATGTAAACAGATATTCTCAGTCAGGTAATTAACTGATTTATATTATCAAATTTATCATATTTAGCTTAGTAAACTGGTCGTGTGCACGGTCATATTTTTTCTCAAGAAGTCATTGATCATAGAACTTTCTTCCTTTTGTTCAGTAATCAGAGATTTTGACTTATTGGTGCGGAGATGCACCAAGGTGTATGGCGATAAACCAGGTGTTGATAAATGCGACTATAGTAAACTTCTTTCGTTGGTGCAGTAGTGGGGATGTGGTATAGGGTGCCGAAGTGTTTATCGAAATTATTGTGAATGACTGTAGTGTGATTTCTCCAGTTTAGGAAGTTATCAGCAACAATCCGGACTTTAGCACTTGGTTTGGTTTGACAACTGTACTCCCAATGTATAGTACATGGGATCCAGATCTGGGGGTGAGCTTTCTTTTCTAATGTTTAGTAAGATGTCTAGCTTCGGCGTCAGTTTGTTACATTTATCTAGTTTTTAACATTATTTAATTCACAATTCATGGTCCTTGTGAAACAATGAGGATCTGGATGACTCGAACACAGATTGATACTATCTGCATCTAAAACATACATTTACTGTATATAGGTATCCATGTAAATAATGATTAAACTTAAAAGGACTTCTACTGACATCCTCCTTCCGTACGAGTCTGCCACACAATTTCTCACCCGGAATACAGTATCTCCCAGGTAGCTTACTTCTCCGGGAATACTGCTTATTTGACACTCACCATAATTGTCTGGGCCTGGCCAAGCTACAC
Source organism: Homarus americanus (assembly GCF_018991925.1). Classification (NCBI taxonomy): domain Eukaryota; kingdom Metazoa; phylum Arthropoda; class Malacostraca; order Decapoda; family Nephropidae; genus Homarus; species Homarus americanus. Next base: position 7,304,814 of record NW_024735442.1, on the reverse strand, counting down.
CTTGATCTTCTGGATTCCTCCTGACTCGTTTCTAAACAAGTCCCTCTTTAGACCAGCACATCAGGTCACACACACTGGCAGGCTCGTTCCTGTAGTTGTTCTCTGCAACAACGATACGTTCAAGCCACTCTCCGCGAAGTTCTAAGCAGTGCTGGAACACACATTCCAGACAAGACTTCAGCCATAAAAGTCGTCTGGGAGAAGGTGAATACTATGAGGTAATATCCTCCATCTTCAACCTTTCCTGAGAAGCTGAACTTCTTCGTCCGGGGCAGGCCGAACAACTAGAAAACATCACGTGCACCAACGACGTCCCTAAATTCTCCATCCAGGTGGAAGTCAACTTGTGCGATAACATGGTGCGATCTCCACGCCGAATTACAACACATGGACACATAGGAGATCCAGGAGCTGATAGGCGATGTATACGTCAAAAAACTGAAGAAAGAAGACGAAAATCGACCTCAGATCGGGTGGGTTCTTTCCACAAGGTACCGGAAACGGTTACACTGGGATGGGATACCATCCCAGTTAAGCCGTATAGCCCGACCTGGTGCTACAACTGTCAGCGCTACGGCCATACTGCTAAAATGTGCCAGTTTGGGTGAGTGTGACCACCTGCCGGACGACCGGGCACCTCATGTCAAACAACAAACAAATGTGCAACTTGTGGCGGTCCTCATTCCCTCCAAGTGGAGGGAGGGTAGGGGTAGCCAAGCTGCGAACAGAGGAACATTATCTACAAGGCTCTTCTTGCAGTTAAAACAGGAAACAAGAAATGAGGAACAAGAAAAGAAAAGTGAAGAACAGAAGAACAACTAGAAGAAAGATGGAGAACAACACGGAAAGACAAAAATAACAAGATATTTGTGAGCAAGATCAAGAAGGTAGACCGTCAAAAAAAGAACAAAAGACGAAGATCAAGATAACATGTTTACGGCGAAATGACCCAGAAAAACAATCTAACCAACCAACCAATCAACCAACCAGCCAGCAGGAGTTTGAAGGTGATGTAAATGATCAAGGGGGTGGGCTGAACACAGCTGAATTGAACATGGGGTCTGACCTTCCTCACGATACCTCAAAATTGGGCGGGGCAAATAAATCATTAGCTAATGATTAGGGAGTATTGGTATGTACAAATTGGATAATTTCGGAATTAAGAAGATTTGTAACCAGGTGAACATAAGAACATAAGAACATAAGAAAGTGGGATACTGCAGGAGGCCGACTGGCCCATACAGGGCAGATCCCTTTCACACCCATCCCAGCACTTCCATGTGCCTATCCAACTTCGTCTTGAAGCTCCCTTGAGTCCCCGATCCTACTATAGCACTCGGTAGCCTATTCCACATATCCACAACTCTATTACCAAACCAGTGCTTGCCTATATCCTTTCTGAATCGGAATTTATCTAATTTAAAGCCATTTGTTCTAGTTATTTCTGTTATTACTGAGCTTCAGAACATCTTCCATTTTACCCTTTGTTAATCCCACTTACCCACTTTTGTACACCTCTATCATATCTCCCCTAACTCTACGCCTCTAATGAATGTAAGCCTAAGCTTTTCAGTCTTTCTTCATATGGAAGGTTTCTAATATTATGGATCATTTTTTGTCATTCTTCTTTTGTACTCTCCAAAGAATCTATGTCCATTCTATAATAAGGACACCAGAACTGAACCGCATAATCCATGTGTGGCCTCACTAATGCTAGGTAAAGTTTCAAGATAACGTCAGCAGTTCTGTTACTCACAGACCTAGATATGAACCCAAGAATCCTGTTTGCCTTGTTGCGAACGCTAATACATTGTTTTCTAGGTTTCAAGTCGTTGCTAACAAATACACCTTGATTTTTTTCACAAACTGAGTTTTCTATTTCCGTGTTACCTAGTTTATACTTAACGTTTGTATTCGTCTTCCCTATCTGTAGTACCTTGCATTTATCACTATTAAAATTCATTTGCCAGTCTACTGACCACTCATGTAAGGTATCTAGATCTCTTTGAAGGTGTTCAAAGTCACTGTCTGAATTTATCACTCTCCCCATTTTGGTATCATCTGCAAATTTACTAATCCTACTAGTTATGCCTAAATCAAGATCATTAATGAATATAACAAACAGCAGAGGGCCTAATACAGATCCCTGGGGAACTCCCCTTTTGACCGCACCCCAGTCTGACTTCAATCCATTTATGCTGACTCTTTGTTTCCTACCAGTTAACCATGACCTAATCCATTTTAATACTGATCCACCTATTCCATGTGCTTCTACCTTCCTTATCAATCTCTCATGAGGGACTCTATCGAATGCTTTACTGAAATCTAAATAAATTATATCATATGACTTATCATTATCTACCGCTTCAAATACTTCTGAGAAAAAGCTAAGCAAATTTGTGAGACAAGAACGTCCCTGGGTGAACCCGTGCTGAGAAGAATGAATTAAGTTGAATGTTTCAAGGTGGCTTCTGATTTTTGTAGCAATAATTGACTCTAGCAACTTGCCTATGATTGACGTGAGACTAATGGGACGGTAATTTGATGCTATTGATTTATCACCCTTTTTGAAAATCGGAACTACATTTGCAAGTTTCCAAGCTTCTGGCACTAGGCCCGATTCTAATGACTTATTAAATAAAACTGCTAATGGATTACTCAACTCATCTCTACATTCTTTTAATATTCTAGCATATACCTCGTCTGGACCAGGCGATTTATGAGGCTTCAGTTTGTTAATTACTTTAAGCACATCGTTACTAGTAATATTGATATTCATCAACATATTTTCTATACTGTCGTTATATACCTTATGAACTTCTGGAAACTGTGCTAGGTTTTCATTTGTGAATACGGAGCGAAAATGACTATTTAACGTACTACACATTTCTAACTCATCATCAGTCATTTCTCCTGTCGTAGTTTTAAGGGGACCTATTGTATCTCTAACCTTTGATTTATACAGTTGATAAAAAGCTTTGGGGGTATATTTCTATTCGTTTGCTACCTTGATTTCATAATTTCTCTTTGCTTTCCTAATTTCTGTTTATACCTGTCTTGTTAGGTTCTGATAGTAACCAAGTAAGTGATTTTCGCCTTTCTTAACTTTTCTATTCTCCTTTCTTTTTCCCTAGAAGATCTAAGAGTCTATTATTCATCCATTTTGGTTGGTTCCGTATCGATCTGAATTTTCTTTTGGGATGTGTTTATTTTGGGCATTATTGATTGTCGCAATAAATTGTTCATAAGTAGCTGCTAAATTAAATTCGGGGTTATCCCGTCCTAAGTTGACAGTTTCCGGAGGTGTGGGGGGGATTAATCTTTTGACCATAGGGTCATCCCTTAGGTCTCTCCTTATGCTACCGTAATTAGCATTCCTAAAATCCGGGATCAAGGCCGAATTTTCCTTCTTCCTGCCATCCCATATTATGTTAAAATATATGGCTTTATGATCACTGTTTCCTAGTTCGTCTCCAATCCCAACATCTTTTACTAGATTTTCATTATTACTGAGAACTAAATCGAGGATATTATTTCCTCTAGTGGGCAAGTTTATAAATTTATATATAAAACTATCCTGTACTACTTCTATAAAATCTTCAGATTCATTATCGCTAAGTTGATTTTTCCAATCTATGCCTGAAAAGTTGAAATCGCCTAGAATACATACATTGTTTCTATCAGATGCCTTCTTTATTTCCTCCCATAGCAATTTACCATCGTTCCTACTCAAATTAGGTAGTCTATATATAACACCAATGACTACGGATTCACTGCCCTCACCAATCTCTACCCAAATACTTTCATTGTCGCTATTTGTTTTAATGTTTGATTTATTGCAGCCTTTTAATGACACCCTGATATACACTGCTACACCGCCACCTCTCCTTCCTACTCTGTCAAATATAAATAGGTTATATCCTGGAATATGAAATTCTGCTAAAAAATGCTTGCTGTTTGAATTTATCCATGTTTCCGTTATTGCAATTATATCTATGTTCTCTTTACTAACAATGGCCCTGAGCTGGTCCATTTTGTTACACAGGCTTCTACTATTAGTATAAAAAAACTCAATATATTTCTTCCGTTTCTATCTGTTTTACATTTATTACTTTGATGTTTGTTATTATGACTAACTTTATTTTCAGCATTATCTACTTCTGTTTCACTACTTCCCAGGACCTGCTTGTTTTTTGACTCCCATTTTCCCCGACCCCTCTCTACTGGCGAAACCCCCCCTTCGGAGTGACAATTTCACGCTCCAGGGATGCAGACAACGTCTTTACCCCCTCACGAGACAAGTGTACTCCGTCGCGACAGTAGAGGTAGTCGTTGCCATAAAATCGTTGCCAGTCATCAATGAATGCCCAACCATTGTTTGCACAATGTTTTTCCAGTTGGCAATTAATAGCAGTTGCCCTGGACAGCCATTCACGACCAACCCCTCTTCTAGGCAAGACACCACATACTATCGGGATCCCTCCCCTATCTCTAATCTTCCCCAGCGCCTCCCTATACCTCTTGAAAAGTTCCTCACTCCTAACCTTACCTATGTCGTTTATTCTTTTTCATCATACATGTTATGTTATGTTCTGTTCTGTTCTGTTCTGTAGTTGATGTACTTTCATTTTTATTTTCTGTGCATATACTGTAAATATGTTTACTTCTTAATACATTATAACATGTTCAAGTGTATTATGAATATTCCCGTTCCCCTTTTATCTCCCCTTGTGTTTTCATGTTGTGGAGCATAATAATAATCCCTAGACAAGTATGTCCCATAACATATGGGGGCCTGTCCTTAATCTGCTTACCCTCTTGCTTTGATTGTGTGCTTACGTTTTTATTATCCACTTGTTTTATCACTTGTTGCTTGATTTATCTCTCCGTGAATTAGTTGTTCAGTTCCCGCTACTTGTTTATATTATCTATTGCTAATGAAGTTGAATAATTTTATTCTTGATCTTGCTCATTTGAATTCACAATCCCTCTCACATTACTAGTGATTTCAAGGCTTTTATCCCACCACTCCTTCTATTTATATTATGAATTCTATTTATTACCAATTCTATTGGTTATACACTTTCGGCCATTTTTTAAACACTCGGGGCAGCAAGCCCGAAGAGCAATCCCGAATGTCGGGTTACTGTTTAGTAACCAGTCAAATGGATTGGTCAAACTCGAATATCAATCCCGAACATCGAGTTACTATTTAGTAACACGAACGCCGCAACTTGAGAGGGTTGGTATACCTTATCCAAGATAAATGTAAACAAACCAGGTCGATCTAAGCGCCAAAATTGAAGCAGAAACATGATTTGTGGGGATAAGAGTTCGTCTTCAAGTGAGAAGGCAGACACCACACTTGGGTCAACTGATCCAACATCAGGATCACCCGAGCCACCACCAGCAACAGCAGCATCAAAATCCAGTCACGGGGGGAAGAAAAGGAAGCAGGTGAACAAGAGGAATGAATGCTTTAATGCCATTTTTATGGACACTACACAAGAACTGAATGGTGCTATATTGGAGACTTTAAAGGTCTTCACTAGTATGTACAATGCATTATTAGCCCAATCTGCGCGTAATGTATTTAGAGCAAGCATTTGAGTTGTTGAGCAGTGGCATATGTCAAGCGCAAAGCCACAATTTCACCTCTGGCTGTGGGCAATCTAGTTAAATTATGGAGACTTTGCCATTAGTGTCATAATTGATAATGTATAAACTGTAATTTTTTCTATCTCTCTCTGTTTAAAATTTTTTCGTTGCACTTAATGTAGAATATGAACTATTTCTTTCATGTTACAACATTTATGATTTTTGAGGTCTTTTGTGAAAACAAATAGATTCTTTCAACTTATTTGTGATATAATGTTAGATACAATATACAGTACTGTGATGCTGTGTATTGTACACTCATACTTATTGGAGAATTTTAATTGTTTTTGTTTTTTATCTCTTTTCCTGTTTTTTGCACTTAATGGAGATGTGAAATCATATTTTGTATGATCAAACATTTGTTATGATTTTTTGTTCCTTAACTTCTTGTGAATGCAAATAAATTCAATATATTTTTTGCTAGAATTTCATATACAATATTCTGTGATACTGTGTATTATATACTCATACTTATTTGGGAATCTTAATCAGTCTTTATTTCACATTTCTTTTGTACTTTAATATAATTTTTGATACAGGTACAACGTACAGTACTTCTAAAATCTTTCAAGATTGATAATTGCTATTCCTGTATTTGCAATTTCAAACTAAGTATGATTACTATTAACTTATATAAAGCAATGTACCAGTGTACAGTGCTGTACAGGTACTGTGATGAATTTGGTTTTACTGCTTGTTCTTATTTAGAAGAACTAAAATTGTTTATGGTTTTCTCTGACACTTGCCAACTATTTCAGTACAGTATAGTACGTTGAAGCCCTAAAAAATGTACATTTATTATTTCAAGCAAAATACTAAACTGTTTGAATGATATAATTTTACATATACTGTACTATACTGTACTGTGATTTATTTTTATTTAGTCATGCCAGTGTAATCCATTTTTATTTGTTTTGTTTTTTCAAATTGTACTATGATAATGTTTGGAGGAAATATAATGTGTTATTTAAAGCCAAAATTTTTTTTTAATAATAACCTTGATAATAAAATCTGTTATCTAAAATATTGTTTTTTTACCAAACCAATAATGCTTCCACTTGCTCTACTTTCAAACAAACTACATTATACAAATCAAAACCATTTATCAATTACACCCCTTCCTACATCGATATGGTTTAGCTATATTCCCTCCAGGTATTCTAATAGGTATTCTAAATGCAGCCAAATACTCCAGACATCCCTGCAATGGTGTGAAATTCATCTACATATTCTACAAGGTTTTGTACGTTGCCTGATTCTGGAAAGTGGATGTAATTATTTACTGTAAGGGTCAAAATAATTGCAAAGCTTCTGACAAACTTGCAAACTGATGAGACAGAAATCTTCAAGCAGTCTGCCAAACTAATTTGGAAGCTGCCACTGCTAAAGTATCTCAATGCAGTAATGAGTTGCAGGTGTGCGGAATACTGCATCCTGTAGGATAAATTTTCTTTTTATTTACTGTTTTGCCTAACATTGCTTATCCTGATTATGATAAACAACAGAGAATCACCCTCTATAAAGGGCAACATACAGGTGATATCCCCGTTAACCGGAATAATTGGTGCAGAGCTCTTCCTGGGATGAGAGACTTCCAGATAATAAGACTCTCAAACCATGAAAAACCCCACATCCCTAGAATTTTTCCAGTTACATGTAAATGTTTCCGAGTTTAAACATTCTTTCATTCTCGGAGCCCGGAAAAACTTGGAGAGTTTCAGAAAGTTTTCATAAAAATTTCCAGAAAATGTACCTGATATTTAACATCGGAATTTGCTCTAAGGCCTGGAATCAAATTGTTTGAGAGATTTTTTGGAAATTTAAAAAAAAAAAAGAACCCTTTTTTCAACCTTGAAAACTCGTTCACAGACCCGTAATGTTGAAAAATTTGAAAACTCAGAGCTAATTTAAATTATGAGTATTTATTGGCGACGTCTGGGTAATGAAGATATTACTGCAGTGTAATTATGGCCTGGTGGTATTATTGTAAATGGGAGCTGGGTTTAGGGGTTTTTATGGGTGCTGAGTACTGTATAGTGGCGATTTCACCCTCCTTTTGCATCACTGCATAACATCGAATAAATACCCAATACACTTCTAAACAAAGACCCAAATCCAAAATTTAGAGTTTCGGTCTACAAAGATATATTTAGTCTAACCTAACCTAACCAAACTTTACCTAACCTAACCTAACTTTTACTAAGCTAACCTGACTACCTATCCTGACCTAATCTAACCTGACCTAATCTAACGTAAGCTTACTTGACCCAATTATCTTATAGACCGCACACTTCTTAGTAACACTAAATTTTTGCCTTGTCTTTGAATTCTTGGCATATGTGGCTCAACTCACTCAAGAAGTACATGGATGCATTCCTTGGATAGCCTATACTTCTTGGTGTGCTCCACCTCAGTGAAATATAGCAGGATAATTTTTTTCCATGGTAATTATCATCGTTGGTCACAGATGACACTTGTTGTAAACTATTACCTATTACTTAAATGGTCTTTTGAGCATATAAGATCAATGTGGAATTTAGATTAGCTGAGTTTGTTGAGGAACCTTCACTGAAAACGTTAAAAAAGAGTGAGCTGAAAAAAGGTGATTGGGATTTTATTGTCTTCTTATGCTATGGGGGTCATAGCTTCAGCAACCTCGTCGAAGTTCGAAGGATAGTAATTGAGTACCCAGTAGTTAAAGGTGTTCTCTCTTCGTCTGCATTAACACTATTGCGTGGAAGTTCTGTTAATAGTGATAGTGGTGTCGACCAAGGACACTTTGAAACTAATGGAGATAGAGGAAGCCCAAAGCCAAAAGGCAATTTTTCTTTTTAAACACTCGGGCCAGCAAGCCGAAGAGCAATCCCGAATGTCGGGTTACAGTTTAGTAACCCGTCAAAGGGATTCGTCAAACTCGGATATCAATTCCGAACATCGGGTTACTATTTAGTAACACAAACGCCACAACTCGAGAGGGTTGGTATGCCTTATCCAAGATAAATGTAAACCGTAACCCCCTGACGGAGACATGATGATCCTCCCCATACTGGCCAGATATTATGTAAATAACATTGATTATGTGTTAAAGGAATATCCTTCCTTCCTTAGGCATAAGCCCCTTTAAAATTATACTGTATATACTTGTCACACTTGCCAGATGCTTCTGGTGTTATTGTACAGGGGTACCTGGTGACAGCACTAGGTCCGCTTCCTCGATCAAGGAATAAACAATTGAAATTGAATTGATAAATGTAAACAAACCGAATCGATCTGCGCGCCAAAATTGAAGCGGAACACTTGAATCAACTGATCCAACATCGGGACCACCGGAGCCACCACCAGCAACAGCAGCATCAACATCCAGTCAGGGAGAAAGGAAACAGGTGAACAAGAGGAATGAATGCTTCAATGCCAATATTAAGGACAGTACATAAGAAGTGAATGGTTGCTATATTTGAGGCTTTAAAGGCCTTCACTAGTATATCCAATACATTATCAGCCCAATCTGTGCATAATGTATTTTGAGCAAGGATTAGAGTTGACTGGTGGCATATGTCAAGAGTGCAGCCATAATTTCCTGAGGCAATCAAGTTAAAAAATGAAGACTTTGCCATCAGTGTCATAACTGATAATGCATAAACTGTGATTTTCTTTCTCTCCCCTGTTTACTGTTTGTCTTTCTTGCACTTAATGGAGAATTAAATATTTTTTCATGCTCTGACATTTATGATTTTTTCTTTTCTTGTGAAAACAAATAGATTCATTAAACTTATTTTGTTCTGTAATGTCAGATACAATATACAGTACTGTGATACTGTGTATTGTACACTCATTCTTATTGGAGAAATTTAATTGGCTTTTTTTCTCCTGTTTACTGCTTTTTGCACTTAATGGAGATGTGAAATCATATTTTTTTATGTTTAAACATTTGTTATATATTTTTTTTAATTTTACTTCTTGTGAAAACAAATTCAACATATTTTTTGCTAGAATGTCATATACAATATTCTGTGATACTGTGTATTATATTCTCACTTGGAAGTTTAATCATTATTTCATATAATTTAATTTCTTTTGTACTTTTATTACATTTTCAATACAGGTACTGTAATTGTTATTACTGTATTTGCAATTTCAAACCAAGCATCTATCTATCTAATACTATAGAGCTATCCGTCTGACTACCTGTCTGTCTGTTTGTCTGTCTGTGCAGCCGAGGCGACACAATCGTTTTTCATCAAACTTGGTGGAAAAATCGCAAAAAATACGTAGAGTGGAACAAAGCTGGTCCCATGTCGATGGTTTCTTTAGGAAGCCATTAATTAAAATTTTATTTACGATGGAAAACGCACCCTAATTAACCATACAAGTCTACGGACGTGCCGCACCCTCATTCGCAGTACGCTGTCAGCCAGATACAATACAGGAAAATACCATACAATACCATACAATACCATACCATACAATACAATACACAACGAACTATAAATATTTGTAAGAATAAAACATAATTATATAGATATGTAAGACTCACACTAATAAGATATCCGTAAGACAGAAGCTATTGGAAATGTGATTAAATGTTTTGTTATTAATCCAGTGTAAAATGTATCGGTATTGGGGGTACAATGCTAATGGTCTCTAATCCTGTTGATTAACAGAGGTTAATCTGGGTTTATTGAGATTAAAGATGAGGTGTGGGGCTTATTCTACCTGTGTTAGTCTCAGGTACGACCCTTATTGTAACAATCACGACCATGATTATCACAAAAAGGACCATGATTATAACAACCAGGACCATGATTATAACAACCAGGTCCATGATTATAACAACCATGGCCATGATTATAATAACCACGACCATGATTATAACAACCACGACTATGATTATAACAACCACGTCCATGATTATAACAACCATGGATTATAACAACCACCCATGATTATAACACCCACAACCGTGATTATAACACCCTCGACCATGATATAAAAACCACGACCATGATTATAGTAACCACGACCATGATTATAACAACCATGACCATGATTATAACAACCACGACCCATGATTATACCAACCACTTAATCATGATTATAATAACCACGCACTATGATTATAACAACCACGACCATGATTATAACAACCAATTTAACTATGATTATAACAACCACGACTATGAATATAACAACCACGACTTTGCGATCATAACAATCACGACTACATTATAACATCTACTCTATTAGCGATTATTACAAACTAAGAATGACATTATAACAACCAATTTAATCTTTGATTATTATAACAATTTCGACCATGACGGTACTAAACTAATTTAATTGGCGATTATAATAACTACCACCATACATAAACCACGACCATGATTATAACAAAACTACTTATTCAAGATTATAAATAGACCGACCATGATATAACAAATCCACTTGATCTAAGGATCATACGTTAATGAGACTTATGATTATGACAACCACGACAATGATTATAACCACGACTATGATCATAACCACGACCGTGATTATGACAACCACTTACCATGATTATGACAAATCCACGACCATGATTAAGTAACAACCATTTAATCATTCATGATCATAACAACTACGACCAAGGATTTATAACAAATCCACGACAATGATTATAATAACCAATACTACATCACCACGCAATTATGATTATGACAACCACTTACCAAGATTATAAACAACTGGACCATGAGATTATAAACAACCACGACCACAGATTATACCAACCACGATTCATGATTATAATAACTAATGACCATGATTATAACAACCACGACCATGATTATAACAACCACGGATTAGTAACAATAACCACGACCATGAATATAAATAACCACGACTAATCATAACAACTACGACCATGATTATAACATCCACGACACTGATTATTACGATACATTATAACAATCCACGACCATGATTATACTAATTTTGACCATGATTATAATAACCACGACCATGATTATAACAATCCACGACCGTGATTATAATAACCACGACCATGATTATACCAACCACGACCATGATTATAATAACCACGACCATGACGCAACAACGACGACCATGATTATAACAACCACGACCATGATTATACCAACCACGACCATGATTATATTAACCACTTTCACCATGATTATGACAACCACGACCATGATTATAACAACCATGACTATGATTATAATAACCACGACCATGATTATAATAACCACCACATTATAATAACCACGACCATGATTATAACAAACTACTAACTACGATTATAACAACCACGACCATGATTATAAATAAACCACACTACAATATAAATAAACACGATCTATGATCATCTTCCATAACAACTACGACCACATTATAAAGATTCATTATTAATGATTATTACAACCACGACCATGATTATAACAACCACGACCATGACGGCAAAAAAATTTGACCAGCGTGATTATATAATAACCGCTGACCATGGATTATAACAACCAATGATTATAATAACCACGACCATGATTATACCAACCACGACCATGATTATAATAAATCCAATGACCATGATTATAGCAATGATTGACCAAGGATTATAAATAACCACGACTATGATTATAGCAACCACGACCATGATTATAACAACCCCGGACCATGACGGCTGTAATTACGTCCATGACGAAAGAACCACGACAATGATTATAACAACCACGACCACATGATTATAACAACCACGACCATGATTATAATCAATTTCGACCATGATTATAATAACCATCACTATGATTATAACAACTAATGACCGGTGATTATAATAACCACGACCATGATTATACCAACTGACGAACGCCATGATTATAACAACCACGACCATGGATTATATCGTCTCATTTAATTCATGATTATACCAAATCTTCATGACCATGATTATATTAACCACGACCATGATTATGTAATAACCATGACCATGATTATAATAACTAATAATTTGATTATAAATAAATCACGACCATGATGGCAACAACCACGACCATGATTATAACAACTACCCACCATGCAGAATATAACAACCACGACTATGACCTATAAAAACTACCTAATTATGATTATAAATATCCACGACAATGATTATTTCAACCACGACCAGCGATTATACCAACCACGACCATGATTAGTAATAATTTCGACCATGAGATTATAATAACCGCGACCATGATTATAAATAAATTCACGACCATGATTATAATAACCACGACCATGATTATACCAACCAACACGACTATGATTATAATAACCACGACCATGATTATAACAACGACGACCATGATTATAACAAACTTTACGACCATGATTATAACAACCACGACCATGATTATATAACAACCCCTGACCATGATCATTGCAACTACGTCCATGATTATAAGAACCACATAATGATTATAAATAACCAATTTAATTCATGGATAACAACCACGACCATGATTATACCAACCACGACCATGATTATAATAACCATTTAATTCATGATTGCGACAACCACGACCATGATTATAAATAAACTTATGACCATGATTATAATAACCACGACCATGATTATAATAATAACCACGACCATGATTATAATACCCATTTAATCATGATTATGTAACACCCCTCGACCATGATATAACAACCACGACCATGATCATAAATAACTACGACCAAAGATTATGACAACCACGAAGCAATGACTATAACAACCACGACTATGATCATAACCACGACCGGATTATGACAACGACGACCATGATTATGACAACCACGACCATGATTATACCAATCACGACCATGATCATAACAACTACGACCATGATTATAACAACCACGACAATGATTATAACAACTAATACTATGATCATAACCACGACCATGATTATGACAAATCCACGACCAAGATTATAACAACCTATCTACAGATTATAACAACCACGACCATGATTATACCACCAACCACGACCATGCGATTATAATAACCAATTTAATTGGCGATTATATCAACCATTTACCCATGATTATAACAACCACTTCACCATGATTATAACAACCACGACCATGAATAAAACAACCATTTACCATAGATCATAACAACTACGACCATAGATTATAACATCCACGACACTGATTATTACAACCAAGACCATGATTAAATAACCACGACCATGATTATACTAATTTCGACCATGATTATAATAACCACGACCATGATTATAATAACCCCGGACCGTGATTATAATAACCAATGCGCCATGATTATACTCAACCACGACTTCATGATTATGACAACCACGACCATGATTAGAGAAAATAAACTACGACCATAATATAATAACCACGACCATGATTATAATAACCACACTATGATTATAATAACCACGACCATGATTATAAATAACCACTTGACCTACGATTATAAATTAAACTACCGACCATAAATATAAATAACCACGACTAAGATCATAAATAACCACAATTATGATTATAACATCCACGAGCAATGATTATTATTACAACCACGACCAAGATTATAACAACCACTTGACCATGATTATAACAACCACGACCATGATTATAACAAATCACGACCATGATTATACCAATTTCACCATGATTATAATAACCATGACTATGATTATAATACCACGACCGATTATAATAAATCTACTGACCATGATTATGTCAACCGAACATGATTTATAATAACCACGACCATGATTATGACAAACTTTAATGACCATGATTATAAATAAATCATGACCATGATTATAATAACCACGACCATGATTATAATAACCACTTAATTATGATTATAACAACCACGACCATGATTATACCAACCACGACCCCTGATTATAACAACCACGACCATGAATATAACAACCAACAGACTATGATTAGAATAACTACACCATGATTATAACATCTACGACACGATTGCAAATAATCACGACCATGATTAAAACAACCACGACCATGATTATAAATAACTTCGACCATACTATAATAACCGCATCATGTTTATAACAAACTACTTCATCATGGACAATAACCACGACCATGATTATACCAACCACTTATTCATGATTATAATAACCACCACCATGATTATAAATAAACGACGAACAAGGATTATAACAACCACGCCTATGATTATACCAACCACGACCATGAATATAACAACCACGACTATGATCATAACAACTACGACCATGATTATAACATCCACGACAATAATTATTATTAAATCCACGAACATGATTATAACAACCACAGACTATGATTATAACATCCACGAGACCATGATTATAACAACCACTACCAAGATTATAACAACCATGACCATGATTACAAAAGTAACCCCGACCATGATCATTGGGTAACTACGTCCATGATTATAAGGAACCAGTCATATTAAATGATTTTAATAACCACGACCATTACATTATAATAACCAAGACCATGATTAAGAATAACCACGACCATGATTATAACAAATCCACGACCACGATTATAACAACCACGAGCATGATCATAACAACTACGACCATGATTATGACAACCACTTACAATGATTATAACAACCACGACTATGATCATAACCACGACCGCGATTATGACAACCACGACCATGATTATGACAACCACGACCATGATTATAACAAATCCGATGACCATGATCATAACAACTACGACCATGATTATAACAACCACGACAATGATTATAATAACCACTATGATCATAACCACGACCATGATTGGAGGACAACCACAACCATGATTATAACAACTTGGCGACCATGATTATAACAACAACCAACACCATGATTATATCACCACGACCATGATTATAATAACCACGACAATGATTATAACAACCATTTAATTACATTATAAATAAACTACGACCATGATTATAACAACCACGCACCATGGATATAATAAACTAATGCATTATGATCATAACAACTAATGCACTATGATTATAACATCCACGACAATGATTATTACAACCACGACCATGATTATAACAACCACGACCATGATTATACCAATTTCGACCATGATTATAATAACCACGACCATAATTATAACAATCCACGACCGTGATTATAATAACCACGACCATGAGATTATACCAACCACTTAATTACGATTATAATAACTACCACCATGATTATGACAACCACGCATTATGATTATAACAACCATGACCATTATTATAATAACCACGACTATGATTATAATAAATTACGACCATGATTATAATAACCACGACCATGATTATAACAAACCACGAGACTACGATTATAACAACCACGACCCTGATTATAACAACCACGACCATGAATATAACAACCACGACTATGATTATAACAACTACGACCATGATTATAACATCCACGACACGATTATACCAATCACGACCATGATTAAAAACAACCACGACTACATTATAACAACTTCGACCATGATTATAATAACCGCGACCATGTTTATAATTAAACTACGATCATGATTATAATAACCACGACCATGATTATACCAACCAATTTAATTCATGATTATAATAAACTACCAATTATGATTATACCAATCGACTTAATCATGATTATAACAACCACGCCCATGATTATACCAACCACTTAATTCATGAATATAACAACCACGACTATGATCATAAATAACTACGACCATGATGAGTAACATCCACGACAATAATTATTACAACCACGGAACATGAATATAACAACCACGACTATGATTATAACATCCACGACCATGATTATAACCAACCACTACCAAGATTATAACAAACTTCATGACCATGATTATAAGAACTCTGACCATGATCATAACTACGCCCATGATTATAAGAACCACCTACAATGATTTTAACAACCATGACTATGATCATAACCACGACCATGATTATGACAACCACGACCTTGATTATAAATACCAACCACGACCATGATTAAATAACCACGACTACGATCATAATAACCACGACCAAGGATTATAAATAAACCACGACCATGATTATATGAACCATAACGTAATTATACCAAATCCGACCAAGGATTATGACAACCACAACTATATTTATAAATTATAACACGACCGCCAGTTATAACAACCACGACCATGAATATAACAACCACGACTCTGATCATAACAACTACGACCATGATTATAACATCCACAGACAGTTATTACAACCCACGAACATGATTAAACAACACGACCCTGTTATAACAATTTCGACCATGATTGTGTAATCCGACCATGATTATATGCGTGTATGACAACAACCGACCATGATTATAAAACCACGACCATGATTATAACACCCTCGACCGTGATATAACAACCAGACCATGATCATAACAACACGACCATGTTGCAGCAACCGACAGACAGATTATAACAATACGACTATGATCATAACCACGACGTGATGATTATGATAACCGACCATGATTATGACAACCACCGACCATGATTATAACAACCACGACTATGATTATAACAGCCACGACCATGAGTTATAACAACACTATGATCATAACCACGACCGTGATTATGACAACCACGCAGATTATGACAACCGATCTGATTATACCAACCACGACCATGATTATAATAACCACGACCATGATTATAACAACCACGACCGATTTTAACAACTACGACCATGATTATAACAACCACGACCATGAATATAACAACCACGACTATGATCATAACAACTACAACCATGATTATAACATCCACGACACTGATTATTACAACCACGACCATGATTATAACAACCACGACCATGATTATACCAATTTCGACCATGATTATAATAACCACGACCATGATTATAACAACCACGACCGTGATTATAATAACCCGGCCATGATTATACCAACCGACCATGATTATATGCCGACCATGATTATGACAACCCATTGCAGATTCTCGCGGCAAAGCCATGATTATAACCGCTTGACCATGATTATAACCACGACCATGATTATAACAACCACGACTTCGCGATTTATAACAACCCACGACCATGATTATATCAGCCACGACCATGAATATAACAACCACATTGTGATCCGCAACAACTCACGACAATGATTATAACATCACGACAGCCGTTATACCTCGCGTACTTTGATTACTTAACAGCCACGACCATGATTATAGCAACCCGACCAGCGATTATACCAGCAACGACCATGATTATAATAACACGACCATGATTATAACAACGCCTTGACCGCCAGTTATAATAACCGACCGCCAGTTATAATATACGACCGCCGGTTATAATACCGCGACCTTGATTATAGCACCACTCGACCGCTTGATATAACAACCGATACATGATCATAACAACTACGACCGCGGTTTTGACAACCGACAATAATTTATAACAACCGACTATGATCTCATAACAACGACCGTGATTATGACAACCACGACCATGATTATGACAACCACGACCATGATTATAACAACCGACCGCCAGTCATAATAACTACGACCATGATTATAACAACCGACAGATTATAATAACCAATACTATGATCATAACCGACCGCGTTAGCAACCACAACCAAGATTATAGCCGTGACATGATTATAACAACCACGACTATGATTATACCATCACGACCGCGAAGTTATAATAGCACGACCATGATTATAACAACCGACCATGATCATAACAACTACGACCATGATTATAACAACCACGACAATGATTATAATAGCAAACGCACCAGTCATAACCACGACCATGATTATGACCCAACCACGACCGTATTTGCCAACAACCGCGGCCGTGATTATAACAGCGACCATGATTATACCAGCACGACCATGATTATAATAACCACGACAATGATTACCAACAACCGACGCAGTTATAACAACCGACCGCAGTTATAACAACCGACCGCGAATATAACAACCACGACTATGATCACTGCTTCTTCGACCATGATTATAACATCACGACAATAATTAACACAACCACGACCATGATTATAACAACCAGCCCGCGGAATTTACACCAATTTCGACCATGATTACGCAATAACCACGACCGCAGTTATAACAACCCGACCGTGATTATAATAACCACGACCATGATTATACCAACCGACCACGCCCAGTTATAACCATGACCATGATTATAATAACCGGCCATGATTATAACAACCCGACCGCGATTTATAACAACCACGACCATGATTACTTTTAACCACGACCAGCAGATATAACAACCACGATATGATCATAACAACTACGACAATGATTATAACATCACGACAATGATTATTACTTACGATATGATTTATATAGCCACGACCATGATTATAACAATTTCGACCATGATTATAATAACCGCGACCATGATTATAACAGCCAGCCATGATTATAGCAACCATGACCGTGATTATACCAACCACGAACATGATTATAATAACCACGACAATGATTATAACAACGGCGACCATGATTACTAGCCGACAATGATTATAACAACCACGACCATGATTATAACAGCGACCACCAGTCATTACCTTTCGTCCATGATTATAAGAACCACGACCATGATTATAACAACCGCGACCGTTCTGTAACAACCACGACGTTGATCATAACAACTCGACCATGATTATAACATCACGACATGAATTATACAACCACGACCATGATTATAACAGCCGACCGCAATTATAACAACGGTACCGACCATGATTACCAATAACCGCGATATGATTACTAACAACCCGCGACCGCCGGTTATAGCTAACCACGACCATGATTATACCGCCACGATCAAAATTATAATAACCACGACCGCAATTATAACAACCGGCCATGATTGTAACAGCCACTGGCCATGATTATAATAACCCGACCATGAATTATAATAACCATGACGCGAATTATAATAACCACGACATGTAGTTATAACAACCCACGACCGCGTTTAATACGACCATGATTATAACGCCACGACCATGGTATAACCCGACTATGATCTTAACAACTCGACCACCAGTTATATAACATCACGACAATGATTATTACAACCACGACCGCAGTTATAACAGCACGACCATGATTATATAGTACACCGACCGCGGTTATAATAAAGCGGCGACCATGATTATAACAACCCGACCGCAGTTATAATAACCCGTATGATTTTACCAACCACGACCGCGGTTATAATAGCACGACCGCCGTTATAACAACGACGACCGCCAGTTATAACAAGCACGACCATGATTACCAACAACCCGCGACCGCTGATTATAACAGCCCGACCGCGTCATTGCAGCTTCGTCCATGATTACAGAACCACGACAATGATTGTAACAACCGCGGCCATGATTATAATAACACGACCATGATTATAATAACCATGACCGCCTCAATAACCCGACCATGATTATAACAACCATGACCATGATTATAATAACCGACCATGATTATAATAACCACGACCATGATTATAATACACGACCATGATTATAACACCCTCGACCATGATACCATAGCGACCGCAGTCATAACAACTACGACCATGATTATGACCAAACCGCGACAATGATTATATCATACGACTATGATCATAACCCACGACCGTGATTATGGCAACCCACGACCATGATTATGACAACCACGACCATGATTATATAACCACGACCATGATCATAACAACTACGACCATGATTATAACAACCACGACAATGATTATAATAACCAATACTATGATCATAACCCGACGTGATTACGCAACCAACCCGACCAAAGATTATAACAACCGTGACCATGATTATATAACTACGACTATAGTTATACCTTCACGACGCAGTTATAATAACCACGACCGCGTTCATAACAACCGGCCATGATCATAACAACTACGACATGATTATATCCGCCCACGACAGCGGTGCAATAACCAGCCACTATGATCATAACCTGACCATGATTACTAGCAACCACGACCATGTTTATAGCAACCGCGACCATGATTATAACAACCACGACCATGATTATACCAACCACGACCATGATTATAATAACCCACGACAATGATTATAACAACCCGACCATGATTATAACAACCACGACCATGATTATAACAACCGACCATGAATATAGCAACCACGACTATGATCCGCAACAACTCGACCGCCAGTTATAACATCCACGACAATGATTATTACAGCGACCATAGTTATAACAACCACGACCATGATTATACCGATTTCGACCATGATTATAATAACCACGACCATGATTATAACATCACGGCCGTGATTATAATAACAGCGACCATGATTATACCAACCCACGACCATGATTATAATAACCCGTATGATTATATGGCCCGACCGCCAGTCATTGCAGCTTCGTCCACTGATTATAAGAACCCACGACAATGATTATAACCGACCATGATTATAACAACCCGGCCATGATTATGCCAATTTCGACCATGATTATAATAACCGACCGCCAGTTATAACAACCACGACCGCGATTATAATACTTGTGCAGTTATACCAACCGCGACCATGATTATAATAACCCGCGATCATGATTGCGGCAGCCACGACCGCCCGATTATAACAACCGCGGCCATGATTATATAACCACAGCCATAGTTACTAATAACCACGACCATGATTATAATAACTTCCGAAACCATGATTATAACAACCACGACCATGATTATATGCTTGAAACGCCAATTACTTAACGCTTTAAATATGAATTGTAACCCGGCAACGACAATGATTCAACAACCCGACTATGATCATAACCGCGACCGTGATTACTGACAACCACGACCTGAATTATGACAACCGGCCATGATTCTGCCGCCGACGCAGTCGCAACAACTACGGCCATGATTATAACAACCACGACAGCCAGTTATAATAACCAATACTATGATCATAACCACGACCATGATTATGACAACCCGACCATGAATTCTGTAGCCATGACCATGATTATAACAACCACGACCATGATTGTTAAGCCTTACGACCATGATTATATGCCGGCAATGATTTATATAACCACGACATGATTATAACAGCACGACCATGATTATAACAACCCGACCATGAATATAACAGCACGACTGTGATCATAACAACTTCCGACCGCCAGTTACCAACATCCCGTGATTATTACAACTAAGACCATGATTATAACAACCACGACCGCGAGTTATAATATACGACCATGATTGATTATAATAACCGACCATGATTATAACAACCACGACCGCCAGAGTTATAACAACCACGTCCTGATTATAATAACACGACCGCCAGAATATAACAACCGACTATGATTATAACAACTACGACCGCCAGTTATAACATCACGACAATGATTATTACAATCCACGACCGCCAATTATAACAACCGACCATGATTATAACAACCGACCGCGTTACTGTAACCACGACCGCCAAGAATATAACAAAAGCCGACCATGATTATAACAGCCACGACCATGATTATAACAATTTCGACCGCCAATTACCAGCCAACCGACCGTGATTATAACAACCGACCGTGATTATAATAACCACGACCATGATTATACCCTTACGACCATGATTATAGCAACCCGACCGCCCGATTATATAGCGACGACCATGATTATACAGCCACGACCATGATTATAACAACCACGACCATGAATATAACAACCACGAATATGATCGCAACAACTCTGACCATGATTATATATCACGACAATAGTTGTACAGCCACGAACATGATTATAACAACCACGACTACGATTATAACATACGACCATGATTATAACAACCACGACAATGATTATAACAACCACTACCAGATTATAACAACCACGACCATGATTATAAGAGAACCCGACCGCAATCGTACGCTACGTCCGCCGATTATAAGAACCACGACAATGATTATAACAACCATGACTATGATCATAACCACGACCATGATTATGACAACCACGACCTTGATTATAAGAACCGCGACCATGATTATATAACCCACGACCATGATCATAACCGCCCGACCATGATTATAAAGCCGGCGCGATTATGAACCACGACCGCTGATTATAACAACCCGACCGCCAATTATGACAACCACAACTATAGTATAACAATGCGGCCAAGATTATAACAACGACGACCATGATTATAACCTTCGACCATTGAGCCATAACAACCCACGACTATGATTATAACAAAGCACGACCATGATTATAACAACCCACGACCGCCAGTTATAACAACCACGACCATGATTATATAGCCGACCATGAATATAATAACCACGACTATGATCCTGCTTAACTCGACCATGATTATAACATCACGACAATGATTATTAGCCGACCATGATTATAACAACCACGACCATGATTATGCCAATTTCGACCATGATTATAATAACCGACCGATTATAACAACCACGACCGTGATTATAATAACCGATACGTTATACCAACCACGTCGCGGTTATAATAACCATTACTTACAGTTATAAAACGACGACCGTTATAACAGCCGACCATGATTATAACAACCACAACCATGATTATAACAACCCCCGACCATGATCGGCCCAACTCGTCCCATGATTGCGGAAACCACGACAGCCAGTTATAACGCCCGACCGCAGTTGCGCAACACGACCATGATTATACCAATTTCTGACCATGATTATAATAACCACGACCGCAGTTATAGCAACCGACCGTGATTATAATAACCCGACCATGATTAGCCAACCCGCGACCATGATTATAATAACCACGATCATGATTATGACAACCGACCATGATTATAACAACCGCGACCATGATTATAATAGCAAGACCATGATTATAATAACCACGACCGCCCAGTTATAATAACCCGACCATGATTATTACAACCCGACCATGATTATATACTTCACGACCATGATTATAATAACCGACCGCCAGTTATAATGGCACGACCATGATTATAACAACCCGACCGCCAGTTATACTCCTTGACCTGATTATAACAACCACGATAGCGCGCAACCACGACTGTGATTATAGCAACTGCGGCCATGATTATAACATCCACGACCAATAGTTAACTACAATCCACGACCATAGTTATATAACCACGACCATGATTATAACAACTTCGACCATGATTATAATAACCGCGACCATGTTTATAACAACCACGATCATGATTATAATAACCACGACCATGATTATACCAACCACGACCATGATTATAATAACCACGACCATGATTATAACAACGACGACCATGATTATAACAACCACGACCATGATTATAACAACCACGACCATGAATATAACAACCACGGCTATGATCATAACATCTACGACCATGATTATAACATCCACGACAATGATTATTACAACCACGAACATGATTATAACAACCACGACTATGATTATAACAACCGCGACCATGATTATAACAACCACGACCATGATTATAACAACCACTACCAAGATTATAACAACCACGACCATGATTATAAGAACCCCGACCATGATCATTGCAATTACGTCCATGATTATAAGAACCACGACAATGATTATAACAACCATGACTATGATCATAACCACGACCATGATTATGACAACCACGACCTTGATTATAAGAACCACGACCATGATTATAACAACCACGACCATGATCATAATAACCACGACCATGATTATAACAACCACGACCATGATTATATGAACCACGACCATGATTATAACAACCACGACCATGATTATGACAACCACAACTATGATTATAACAATCACGACCAAGATTATAACAACGACGACCATGATTATAACAGCCACGACCATGATTATAACAACCACGACTATGATTATAACAAACACGACCATGATTATAACAACCACGACCATGATTATAACAACCACGACCATGATTATAACAACCACTACCACGATTATAGCAAACACAACTATGATTATAACATCCACGACCATGATTATAACAACCACGACCATGATTATATCACCCATGACCATGATTATAACACCTACGACTATGATCATAAACCACGAATATGATCATAACCACGATCATGATTATAACAGCCACGACCATGATTAAAATTACCACGACCATGATTATATTAACCACGACCATGATTATAACAACCACGACCATGATTAAAACAACCACGACCATGATTATAACAACCACGACCATTTATTATAACAACCACTACTATGATTATATCACCCACGACCATGATTATAACAACCACGACCATGATTATAACAACCACGACCATCTGGAAAACGATGTCGCTGTATGCTGTCAGCAGGACGGCGGTTGCGCGCTAGCCAAGCACGAGCGTTCGAACTTTCAAGCCTTGGTAAACTGTACCACCATATCTCGCCACCGGGCAAAAAGGACCCACGATCACTTGTCTAATATACTATAGCGCTAGGCTTGTGTAATAATTATAATAATAATTAACGGTTTATTGAAAGAGCTTGGCAGCCAGAAGGCTGAAAATATACAGTTACATATTTGGGGAATGGGTTTCGAATTACAAATAATCGACAAGTAACATAAGTGATACAAATAAGATATATAATAACTAAATGGGGAAAAGCTCAAACTACAGTGCATTTCAACATAGTGACAGTGCAAGAAGTATTATTTACTGGGAGTGAATACACTGGTTTATTACAAGTTATTGATAATTTTTACAATGGTTGGGACTGGGCTGTTCTTATAGTGATCAGTTCGTGCACGTATGGGCTGGATGCGGTTGTGGTGTCGAACAGCAATTCTCGGGCTAGGGATGTCAGGTGGTAGTAGGAGCCGGTGTAGAGGATGGTGTAGAAGCTTCTTACCAAATTTGCAGATGAGGTCGTGGTGATGGTCAGTGAGAGTCTAAAGGGTCAGTGTGTTGAGCGCTTCTTGATATGTGGAGTAGGAAGGGGAGAGAATAATCTTGCATGCCCTCTTTTGCACTTTTTCTAGGTGTTTATGTTGTGTGGCATTTAGGGAGGAAGACCAGGTAGGGGAGGCATAGGTGAGCTTGGGAAGTATGAATGTTGTGTAAACACTGAGGAGCTCGGGTGCAGGAACTCCGAGGGACTTGAGTCGGCGGAGGAGGTGGAGACGGAAACTGGAGGATTTGACAACTTCACTGACGTGTGGTTTCCAATTTAGTTTGTTGTCTATGGTGACGCCGAGGAGCTTCGTGGAATCTACAACCTGGAGTGTGTTCGGACCTAAAGTAATGGAAGGAGGTGGGACAATGTCGGTGGAGAGGTTGATGTGCATAACCATGGTCTTGGTTTGGTTGATGGTTACATGGTTGTTGGTGGCCCAGTTTTGGAGACTAGTAAATAAATCCTGAAGGGCTGTATAGTCGGGAGCAGAATTGTTGACGCTGATCCCAATGGTGGAGTCGTCGACATATTTCCAGCGAACAGGGGTTCCTAGTAGGGCATCATTGATGAGCATAAGGAAGCAGAGTGGTCCCATCTTGGTGCCTTGGGGGACGCCACAGGTGAGTGACTGAATGGTGGAGACAGCCCCTCGGAAGCGTACAGCTTGGCGTCGTTCACTGAGGAAGTCTGTAAGCCATGGTATAAGACTTCTCCGAAGCCCGAGGTCAATAGCTTTGTTGTGTGTGTGTGTCTTGGCAGCCGAAACGGCACAATCGTTGTTCATCAAACTTGGTAGAAAAATCGCAAAAAATTCGTACAGTGGAACAAACCTGGTCCTATATCGATGGTTTCTTTAGGAAGCCATTACATAACCATTCTATTTACGCTGGAAAACGATGCAAGTCTACGGACTTGGCGCACCCTTATTCGCTGGACGTTATGAACCCACGATTGCAGTTATCGTATGGCTCCCTCCTCCTACTCCCACTTTTTTCTTAGCCTACTTTTTTTTAATGTTGTTTGGATTAGTAAAGGAACGTGGGTTGGGTCAAATGATGAGCAGGATAGGAGGATGTATGCAAGAGACAGAAACCAAGCAAAGATAGAATATAGAAGGGCTGAAAAGGAGTTCCAGAGGCTGGTTGCAAGCGAGGTCAAGTCAAACCGAAAGGCGTTTTACCGCTAGGCAAAGTCGTAATTAAAAACGCGAGATGGTAGTTACGCAGATTCTGACCAGGATAATGCAGAGACATTAAACAGCTTTGTCCTCGGTGTTCACAAGAGAGGATGCGATTAACCTTCCTACGTTTGAGGACAGACGGTTCGACACAGCACTGATTCACATTTTGTTCACAGAAGAGGGTATTAGAAATAAACTGTCAAAGCTAAAGGTCCATAAGATTCCCGGCCCTGCCATGGTGCATCCTAGAGTGCTAAGAGAGTTGAGGAGCGAGCTTGCCGAGCCCATGAAGATCCTGTTTTGTAAATGCCTGGATGAACAAAAGGTCCCCAGTGAATGGAAAGTGGCTTATGTGAGTCCTATCTTCAAGAGGGTGATCGTCACTCCACGAACAACTATATAGACCGGTGAGCCTGACCAGCATAATATGTTGAGTACTTGAGAGTATTATCAGAGATGCCGCGATGGAGCATCTACAAAGAAACAACCATGTAAAGGATTGCCAATACGGTTTTATGTTGGGGCGCTCCTCCTTAACACAATTGCTCAAGGTATTGGATATTTGGACCCATATTCTGGAACGGGGTGGTAATAGCGACAATATTTACCTAGATTTTGCCAAGGCTTTCGACAGTGTACCCAACGAAAGGCTGAAAATCAAACTGGAAGGGTGCGGAATTCGGGGAAATGTTCTAGCGTTCATAGAAGACTTTCTACATGACCGCAAGTAGTGTGTGGTGATAAATGGCACGAAATCATCATCCATACCTGTCACAACCGGGGAACCACAGGACATTGTATTGGGCCCGCTGATGTTTGTTTGTTTCATAAATGACATGCCTGATGTTGTACACTCCTCCATACAAATGTTTGCAGATGACGCCAAGTTATTTCGGGAAATCAAGAACCAAGCGGACTGTGAAGAGCTGCAGAAGGACCTCTGTGGGCTCCAAGAATGGTCGAAGAAATGGCTGCCGAGATTCAATGTCACGAAGTGTAAGAGGATGCACCTCGGGCGTACCAACGGTAAGGAGGCGTATCATCTGTTCCAGCGGGATGAAGAAACCGCACTATTTGAGACTGATTGTGAGAAGGACCTAGGTGTGTATGTTGACAATGAGCTGAAGTTCTCGGGCCATTGCGAGAAGAAGGTAAATCAGGCAAATAAATTATTGGGTCTTATAAGAAGGTCGTTCAGATATCGAGACGGTCCGCCCGTCGCAACGACCTTCAAGAGTGAAGTGCTTCCCCATCTGGAGTACTGTCACCCCGTCTGGTCCCCGAGATATGCTTGGGACTGTCAGTTGGTTGAAAATGTTCAAAGTAGGGCCACCAGACTGGTGCCTGCACTTCAGCACCTCAGCTACCCTGAGTGATTGGCGCGCCTCAACTTGCCTAGCTTATACTACAGACGGGCAATGGGTGACCTATTTGAGGTGTATAAGCATCTCAAGGGGCACTACTCAGTCGAGTGTCCTTACTTGTAGCTGGCGGACGCTCGCCCCACCAGGGGTCACAGCTCAAGGTTGAAGAAGCCTCAAGTCCAGAAAACTGTGAGGGCAAACTTTTTCGGAGTGAGGGTTGTGAACTCTTGGAACAATCTGCCAGAAAGTGTTGTGACGGCACCGAGTGTAAGCTCTTTCAAGACAAGACTTGACCAACACTGGAGCGGGTTCAGGTACATTCAGGAGCCGGTGCATGCCTAGTACTTGCCAACAGTGCGTAACAGAGACGTGACCGATCGCCGAAGCGGCTAACGACCCGATCATTTGGTGAAGAGGATACAAGAAAAGGAAAAGTAATCAGAGACGTGACCTATCGCCCAAGCGGCGAATGAGCCGATCAGTGGTGAAGAGGATAAAAGTAAAAAAAGTAAAGATATATTTAGTCTAACCTAACCTAACCAAACTTTACCTAACCAAACCTAACCTAACTTTACCAAACCTAACCTGACTTTACCTAACTTGACCTAACCTAAGCAGACCTAATCTAACCTAAGCTTATTTAACTCAATTATGTTGTAGACTGCACACTATAGTAACACCAGAATTTCTTGCCTCATTCTTCTTGAATTCCTGGCATATGTGGTTCAACTCGTTCAAGAAGTTCATGGATGCATTCCTTGGACAGCCTATACCTCTTAATGAACTCCTCCTTAGAGAGATAAGCAAAAGGATTTTGATGGTCTCTAATAACAATACAAAAATGCTATAATGGCAGCCTGAAAAAATAAAGCAAAATCTAATATCTATTATCTACATATTGAGGTAACTACTGTATATCACATAAATTACTTTTGATAATAGTTGTAAGCGTGTTGCATCGCTATTACAGAGAATTTCTCTAAGAAATTTGTCCATAGTATATTTAACTTTTGTTTATTGTTGTTCCAGTGATGTAAGATAGGACTGACACGATTTAAATCGAATGATTGAAAACATCATTAATCAATTTTGGCACTTTTTTCTAACCCTGAGTTCGAACATTTCATCCAAAAAAAATATTTTACGTAACCAAATCTAAACTTACAAATAGTGAAATATTGCAGGAGAAATTTTTTCCATGGTAATTATCAGCGTTGGTCACAGATGACACTTGTAAACTATTATATCAGCAACCTACCTAGTATATTTTGCTCATCTTATATTTTTCCTTTTTAATATACTGGCAAATTGGAAATGGCATTACATCTATCTATCACAAAGAAAAGTGCGTTTTTTAACATATTTGAAGCTATAAGAGCATGATTGAAGGAATGCAATGCTTGAAAAAATTGGAGAAGGGGGATGGGGCGAAGAAAAATCTTCGGAGTGGAAGGTAAAACATCACGGGGGTACACGGCTTTCTCTTAAAAATATATACATTTCCATTGGAACCGGTTATTATGACACTTAAATAGCTGTTTTCTTTATTATCCCATCTTAATTTACATATATTGTATTTCAGAGACGTTTTCTATTTATATATAACCAGTTTGAACATTCGGGATGAGTCTTTCGGGTGCCTACCCACACCCGAGGACTTATCCCGAACTTTCCAATAATATTGTCGGACTACCAAATGGTAACCCGACAAAATTTGGTTAAACAAAGTAGATTACGGCTGGGAGGGCTCTTTATGGATACTAATAAGTAACCCGAATGTTATAAAAATGGCCGTACATGGATAAATCATCAGGGTCTGGAAACCCACATTTCAATATTAGCCACTAGAAATATAAATTCTAACTTTGACATAATGCCCCAAACCCAAAGATTTAACTAATAACCTGTCCAGTGGCATGCACATACAGGAAAACCCAAAATTATGTGTTAACCGAGAAAATCACCCATGACTCATCCGCTTGATCTATTTCCTCTACTTCCTGGGTTCATGAGTCATGTGTGTTTTTCTGCACCATAACCCGTAATCGTGTTCCATAACATTTGCCCAGAATACACCATTACTTCAAAGTACTACAGCACCAAACAATTCTTTAAAAAGGCACTTCTACGTCCAGCCCATGGTAGAACGGTACCGCTCCTGCCTCGCAAGCAAGATGTCACGGGTTCGATTCCCGGGCCGATGGAAAAGTTGTTTGGACATACTTCCTAGCCCTCTTTGGTCCCTGTTCACCTAGCAGTAATGTAGGTATCTGTTGTAAATCGAAAGTTGCGAATTCGTATTCACGGAAAGTTGTTGGAGCTTCCAATAACTTGATGACATAAAACCATTGACTCTTCAGGCTTCTACGCCCTTATCTCATGAGACATAAAGGCAAGCATGAACTTAGCATGCTTCCCTGTTGGGCGCTGTAAACGCTTCTGCGCTTCGCCTTACACAGGATGTAGGGGTGTGCCCAATAAAAAAAAAAACACACCCATAGCGGGAGAGATGAATGTACCTATTAACCACTAGCATCATGGGGAATTCTGTCTCCCAGAGTTTTAACTTTTCATTCACTCAGTCTGCACCCAGGGCAAGCTCATTCCCCATTACTTTATAGAAGGGGAAAGAGCGGCAGTCAAGTCAAGCCCACTTAGGTCAGGTCATCGTACATCCAGGTGTACCTGGCCCCAGCTAGAAGGGATATCTAGTGTTCCCTCCTCTTTCTATGAACATGTCTTATCTGAATTGATGAGCTGTGAGCCCCTGCGTGTGTTGTATGCGTCAAACTGGGAGATCTGGTTGAAAGCCCGGTCGACCATCACTACGCGTCCAATACTACGCTAGCTGTCTCGTCAGCTGCCCACTCGCCGGTTAGTTTAGCTACGCCTGAATCAGCTGCCAGCTCTGCGTGATAACCTACCGCACAACCCTTGAAATCCTTGAAATCGGAGTTCGCATTAACTATTTCTAAATTCTTTTTCGCCCTATCTAAACAATGTTTGAGATCGAACTAGGACGTACTTGGGAACACGGTTGAAAGCGCATACAAAATATGGAGGTCACGTGGAAATTTTTTCTCGGTCGAGCGTGGGAGCTGGGCACATCTCTCCTGGTCAGCCATGGAAAACTGAGTGAACGCTCCCTCAAGGCGTGCTAGCCTACCCCTCTCAGGGACTACTTAATTCTAAAATCTTAAACTATTCCCTCATTCACCTTTATCTTTTTTAAGGGAAAAATTAGCACTATATTAATATTTGTTTACGTTATTTAATTTCGGACACGAGCTTCCTCATGGGTTTTTTGTAATTATATTTCTCGTGATGCATGACGTCATTCAGTTTGGTCTTTTATATTATTTCCCAAGAACACACGTAACATATTTTGAACTGGAAAACTATCCTAAATAACATTTATTTTATAGATGTCCTTGAACTTCATACATCGTGTATACATTAATTTGATAAAGGCCTTTTGTCCTC